>NC_056522.1:88536809-88608984 GCF_019175285.1 Sceloporus undulatus
TTGACGCCCACTTGGTATTATTGTCTTGCAAAAGGCCGACCCTCAGGTTACAGTGAGCAAGAAAAAAAAAAGGCCATCAATAGTTCCTGTTTCACTGGGAGCCTAAATGCCTCCTCTTTCAATGTCTACCAGGTCAGTATCTTGTATCTTTATCACAGGATCGTTTTTGAGGCCCTAAACGCCTTTCCTTGTAATATGCAAATTTCTCCCGAAGCTGACCATGGGAAAGAAGCAGTCAGCCCTCCTCCCCTTGGGTTGGTTTTCAATGGCTTGGAAGGAAGAGATTTTGCCTTGCTTGTAAATGGAAGGCTTGGGGTAGCAAAGGCTGAAGAATAGTTTGACCCCCCCCCTAAACATCCATGGCTCAGTGCTATGGGATTCTGGGAATTGTAGTTCTTGCAAAGGACGCTGATGGTCCACTAGGAGGCGGGGCGAGCCTCTTGCCAGCATTCCTCAGTGGAAGAGAGGAGGCTGTGGTCCTGGCCACTTCCCTTGGCTCCCTCCCTCCTCTAGCCGAGGTGAGTTCTTCATTTCCCTCTCCCTGGCTTTTCTCTCTCCCCCCCCCCCCCCCCCATTTGAGACCCCTTTAACTGCCAAAGCTTCAAGCTCTGGATTTTGGGGTCTGTGAGGCATTGGCTTCTCTGTCAGAGAGCTCTGATGCACAATAAACTACAATTCCCAGGATTCCATAGCACTGAGCCCTGGCAGTCCAGCAGTGTGTTTTGGACACACAGATCCTCCAATGAATCCCAGTCCCTAGCTTTTATATCTTCTCTCACCACCGCAGGATAATAAACCCACTTTGAGACTGCTTTAACTCAATGGTAGGGAATCATGGGATCGCTCAGTGTTGGGAGAATTGAGACTTCTCTGTCAGAGATGGCTCGAGGCCACAATAGACTACAATTCCCAGGATTCCTCAGCACTGACAGTCTTCAAAACTGGACCATTTCCTCAGTGTGGATGCAACTGGTGAGGCATTCTGGGCACTGCAGTTCAAAATACGTTTGGAGGTTATGGACTCCCTGTCAGACTAGGCTTGGGGCCACAATGTACTACCATTCCCAGCATCCCCAGCACTAACCCAGGACAGTTAAGTCACTCTCAAATGGATTATTTCCTCAGTGTGGATGCAGTTTTGGTGAGGAAACTCTGGGCATTTCAGTCCAGCATTGTTTTATTTCTGCAGTGCATTTGGCCCAGAGACAAGGTGACCAGGCATCCTCCTCCTCTTCCAGGACATGTCCTCTTCTGTACATTTCAAAATGTCCTCCATTTGGATCATGGTAAGAAGCATGGATTTATAATTACATGGGTGTTTTTGGACTTTTATTTTGGCCATGTCCTACTATTTTTGCTTGGGTGCCCTACATTTTGGGGTGAGGGCCTTGGTCACCTTGGTCAGAGAGCTTTCCAGGGTTAACTGCCATTCTGCTATGGTGCTGGAACAAACCACCTTCCCAGAATTCCATGCATTAAGAGAAGCAGTTAAAGTGGTCTCAAACCCGATTATTTCTCAGTGTAGAGACCCCAAGCCTTTTGCCTCTCTTATCGCTGAGATTTCAAAGCCCATCCTTGGTCACCACAACCAAACTACAAATCCAGGATTCCATAGGATGGAGTGATGAGAGTGAAAGCATGTGGCAGCAGCCTAACTGTGCTTTAATGCAGTTCTTAGATGGTGCATCTCTTGCCTACAGAGTCTCACAAGACTTTTTGTTTAACAACTTGTACCCTTAACTCATTTCATGTCCTTTATTAGTGGGGAGGAACAGACAAAACAGTCAAATGAAAAACCAAAGTCCCTTGCCAAAGGGTTGTTGTGGAATAAGCCTCTGAAATAGGCAAGAGGCAATGTTAAATAAAGCCATGTTCAATGCTCAAATGTGCTGTTTGGATGGGGAGAGGGGGGTGGCCAGAAGGGAAGTACATTTCCGTGATCTGTCTACAAATAATTCAATGTCTCCATTTTGATCATGCCTAGAAAAACATTGCATTTATATTAACATTTCTAAAAAAAAGCCTCAATTTTTTTGCGTGTCCTCCATTTTTATAAAATGTGTCCTACATTTGAAATGTTGTCCGCATTTGTCCTACATTGTCCCGGTTTGGAGGTCCCACTTATGGCAACCCTATACATCTCCTATCTTCTACTTCAGTTGATCAAACATCAGTGGTGACGAGTTAATTCCAAGACATCTGTGACTCTGGATTGGAAAACATTGTCTAGGCCAAAACAGGACAGCCTTCAAGCCTCCCCAGAGAAAGCTAGATTGGCGCCACAGCAACTGCATGCTGTAGTCCTGATCAAGCTTTTTGCCAGCCCAAAAAGAGGCACATGATGCCGCTCTTTTTTGAGCCAGCAAAAGCCGGCTTTTCCACCGCCGCTGTGGCTTTGCATCATGAGGGCACTCTGATGCCACCTCCCAAGCAAAAGGCAGTTTGTTTTACCCCACAATGGCAGAGAAAATATGATGTAATGACCAATACACAAAGCTCAAGCAATCTCTAGATTGTAGGTGTGTTGTGTGTAGCTGAATTCAAGAGGACAAAGGAGTTTATCTTTGGATGCCATGCTGAGCATCAGGCTTTTTTGGCACTACATTCGAACAAACACTGTTGCATCTTTTCACAAAAGCCCAAGGCTTTTGAAGCCCACATATTGTGTCCTATTTATATTATCTATTTATGTTGTTCCATCGCTATTCTATGTTTGGTCACTACCTTTCTTTCCTCTTCTTTTCTTTGTGCAACTGCCAGACTTTATTCTTGCTTTAAGTCTGCCTTTTCCTGTTTGTTTCCCAAGCCTAGGGAGCTGGTTTCCTGTTATCCACCAATCCTGCTACCTATTTTCTCCTGTGACTTGCCTTGCACAAGCTCCTTGAGTTTGATCTCTTGTGGCTGTCATTCCGTTTCTTCTTCGTGGGTCTCTGCGAATCATACAAAGGGTTTTTACTGCGCCGCGCAGTGCTGCTCGGAACCTACTGGAATCACTGGGCAGAGTTTACTCTGCAACATATTGAAACTTTTTGGCGGTAAACTCCGCCCACCCGTTATAGGCCCCTGCCTTCCCGCTCTTTTCCCCAGTTCCTTTTCTCCGCGCTAGCTGCTTCAGAGGAACTTTCGCTTGCTTTGCTTGCTTTGATCACTTTCGCTTTTTGACCTCGGACTGTTTCTTGACCATTCTTTGTCTCCCGCCCCTGGTAACTTCGGACTTTCGACTGTTGACCTCGTTTTGGATTCTCCTCTGGCTTTGACGATTTCGGAAATGCCTGCACCCTTAAAAAGTGTGACATTTTTCGTGGGCAAAGGTGCCCCGTCCAGGAACCGCACTCCTCCTGCCGCTGTGCCTGGGCAAAGCCACGACACCAAGCATGCCTGCTCTGCAGGTCCCCTCCTCCCAGGGCGCGGAAGACCGTGAGTCCGCCTACTTCAGCGATTGCCTGGGAAGGGTGCAGGGGGAGGCTCGCGGTCACTCATCTTGCCGCCCGCGGCTCCCGCTGCCTCATCTTCCCGAGCCAGCGTCTCCAGCTGGGATCTGGGAGAGCCGCTATCCCTAGTGTGGTGTGTTTCCCGGCCGGAACCCCTTCTACCACCCCGATGTGGCCCGTGGCTCCAAAACCGCCCAGTGCCACCGACAAGCCCTCCAAGCGCCCCCCAAAACCGTCGGGGACTGAGGGCTCGAGCCGTCCTCCAAGCCGCCGTCGAAATCGGAGAGTTCGCCCGAGGAAGGCTCGCGCCGAAAAGGGCTCCGTGGCTGAGGGCCACTTGATTCGCCTGCATCCTCCAAGGCGTCCAAGGCGTCTCACCCATGCCCGAAACCTAGGAGCCGGCTGGACTCCTACGGGGCAAAGTCTCCAAGGCCTTCTCATGGCGGCGGGCCGGTCCTCCTAGACCTTTCCGGACAAACCCCTCTTCTTCCGGCGGATGAGATCCGAAGTCGGGGGAAGAAGATGAGGCCATGAGAAGTCTAGCCGCGATCCCGCTCCAAAAAGTCCAAGCCTTCTAAGGATCGGTCGACCCTCGACCCGCCGAAGGCGAAGGACAAGCAGCGCTCCCCTTCAAAGAAGGGCCGCGCTTCCCATGCGACCAGCTCCACGCGCTCCGGAGCCTGCACCGGAGGTACGCGGTCCCCGACACCGGACACGCCTTTGCCGACTGTGGACTTTGCGCACGGGATGGAAGAGCCGTTCCCCCCTTCCCATCAGGACGACAGTCGCCTTCTCCCCAGGGTCTGTCACGAGGAAGATCAGCCCGTGGACAGAGATGCCGGACCTGTTTTTTGTCCTCAGTCTGGCCGTTATTATCTATCGGTCTCAGAGGACAAGGCCTGAGAGTTCACCAGACTGAACCCCCATCCTGCTGATCAAGGCACCCAGTCCAGATCGGTCCCGACCGCTTCGGTCTCTGAGAGGCCTCCATCCCACCTCGCAGGCGTTCGAGGTCTTCGATGGACGTCACCCCATCTCGGCCGAGATCCCAAGTCAGGGTGACAGATCCCCTCTCCTCGGACCTCGACTCGGACGATGAACCTCTTATTCCGTCTGAATTCCTCGACGACGACGTCCTCTCCGGTTTCCGGTCTCCCAGCAGAGGATGCTGACCCGAGCCGTCTTCCCGTCCGATGACGTCCGGTCCTTCACCGAGCAAGTCGTCAAGATGGCGAGAGCTCTCGACATCGAGCTCGTCTCGCCGGAGGACGCCGCGGAGGACCCGGTGGAACGTCGGGTGCATGGACGAGTGCCCACCCCGCCTTGCGCCTCCTCCTGCCTCACTCCAGACCATAGTGAAGGATCCTGGGAGTCCCCAGCCACCTCTCGGCGCCCCCGTAAGGTTCAGACGCTCTACCGTGTTCCTCCGGCGAGTGTCCCTGGTTGGCCGACCACCCACAGGCCCAACTCTGCGATTGTCGAGGGAGCCAGCACAGCCTTCGTCCCGAAGCAGACCCCTCTCCTGTCGACCGGGAGGCAAAGAAGGTAGACGGCTGGCCAAGAAGGCATACTCGGCATCGCCCTGGGGGTCAAGGCTGCCAAACTACACGCTGCATGGGGGCCTACGTTCAGACCCTATGCGGAGAATCTCCCCCCTATCCCGGACGTCCCAGATGACCTCCGAGGCAGCTGGTTGAAATCAGGGACGAGGCCCATTCTATTGGGGTGGCTCATCACCACTCCAGGAATGTGGGCGGACTGTTCGAGGAGAGCCATGTCAGCATCCATGGCATTGAGGCGCCATGCTGGTTGAGGGCTTCTGACCTCAACCCCACGGTCAGACAAGCCATCGAGGACATGCCGCTCGACGGGACCGGGCTCTTCCACGCCGAGACCGACGACCGCCTGAACCGCAAGTTCAGGATGAAGGCGCGGCGAGAAGCATGGCATGTCCTCAGCACCGCTCTCCGTACCGGAAGCGTCAGCGCCCGTGGCAGCCACAGGGCCGTCACAGGGACCTTCTCCCGGGATGGCAGTCCCAGCAGCAGGGCTCCCAGAGACAGCGCTTCCCCTCGCGTCTTCCTCCTCCTCTGGCCGTCGCAACTTCCCGCCCCGTACCGCAAGCCCGCCGGCAGCACCGACCAGGGGAGAAGAGGCCTGAAGAGACGCAGCGCGCTTCGTCTCTTCTTCCCCCCCGTTCTTTCTTGACATTTTGAGGCCCTATGTTAACACCTGGGCCTCTATAACATCGGACTCGTGGTTCTCAACATCGTCCGTGGTTTATGCCCTCGAGTTCCAAGAGCTCCCTCCAACTGGAGCCTTCATGTCCACTCCCCCCTCGGACACCTTCTCGACGAAGTGCGCACCTTGCTCAGCAAAGGGCAATTTCCCCTTTGCCAGCCCGATCATGTCCTCGGGCCTTTTTCTCCAGGTACTTTACGGTACCGAAAGCGGATGGGGGCATCAGGCCCATCCTGGACTGAGACAGTTGAACTTGTTTTGATTCCGTCTCTTCCGGATGGTAACTTGGCTTCATTGCCTCTGCTCCACCAGGGCTTGTGGTCGCAACCGTCGACCTGAAGGACGCCTCTTTTCCACGTGGGATCCGAGAGCCCACGGAGATTCCTCGCCTTCGCTGTCGGCTCCCACTGCGTACCACTACACGTTCTTCCTTTCGGATTGGCCACGGCTCCACGAGTCCTTCACAAAGTGCATGGCACCGGGGTGGCATACCTTCACAGAAGGGTTTCATGGTCTTTCCCTACCTGGAGACTGGCTGTTTGCAGCCGAATCCCAAGACGAGCTGCAAGAAGCAGTCCATTCGCCTTACACCTCTTGGACTCCCTCGGGCTGGTCGTCAACAGGGAAAAAGTCCCACTTCACGCCGACCAGAAGGTCAAGTTCATCGGGGCATCCTCGACTCCGATAACTGCTGGCCTTCCTCCTCCGGACCGTTCGGGCTGACAACGTCCCTCAGGCCGTGCATCTCCCACAGGAGGGTGAGAGCCAGAGAGTCCAAGTGCCCTGGGCCACCATGGCATCGATGAACTTCGTCACCCCCTGGGCAAGACTTCGTCTTCGACCTCTCCAATCCATGGTTCCTCTCCGTCTTCTCTCCGTTGGAGACCCTCCTTCAAGTGTGCTCACGGATACCGGGGACGGTGGCCGCCTCCCTCAGATGATGTGGCTAGACAGCTCCAACGTTTGCAGGGATGCCTTTTCCACCAGCCCCAGGCCACAACTGACTCTGACAACGGATGCATCCCTGGAGGGATGGGGCGCCCACCTGCTCGACCTCGTCGTCAAGGACAGGTTGTCTGCACGGGACAAGCTCCTCCACATCAACGCCTTGGAGATGCTGCAGTGAGAAGGCTTTGAGGGCGTTCGAGTTTGCAGTCACTCAAGGTTTCCTCTCAGGACGGACAACACCACGTGATGTACTACATCACCAAAAAGTGGTACCAGGTCCAGGCCCTGCTCTAATCTCCACCTTCGCATTGGGATTGGTGCATCCAGGGGCGTCCTCCTCCAGGCGATTCATCTTCCCGGGGCGGACAACGAGCTGGCGGATCGCCTAAGCGATCCCCTTCGTGTTGCCACGAGTGGAGACTCCATCCGAGACGGTCCAGCGATCTCTTCGGTCGGGGGAACCCCCCCGGATCGACCTCTTCGCGACCAGGTGGAACAGCCACTGTCCCAGTTCTGTCAAGGAGCGATTGGACGGATCCCTCGGAGAGCATTCGCTTCCTTTGGTACAGGGGAGCTCCTCTACGCCTTCCCTCCGTTCCCCCTCATCATCAGGGTGGTGTCCAAGATGACAACGGACCGCTCGCAGCGATCCTGATCACCCCGTGGTGGCCGAGACAGCCGTGGTTCGCATCCCTTCTCCACCTCTCCAGGAGTGCTTCCTCGTCTCGACCCTCGTCCAGACCTGCTGTCGATTCAGGACGGACGGATTCTCCACCCCGACATCGAGAGCCTGCCGTGGTGGCCTGGAGGATCCAGCCCTGACGTCCCTACCGGAGGCAGTGAGGGCGGTGATCCTGGCTGCGAGGGAAACCTTCCACCCAAGCGGTCCTTGCCCTGAAATGGAAAAATTTTGCCTCTTCCTTGACCAGAAGGGGTTGTCTCCTGCACAGGTGTCCACTCCAGTGGTGCTGGAGTTTTTATTGCACTTTTGGATGGAGGGCTGTCCCTCACATCCATCAAATTCACTGTTCGCCATTTGTGCCAAATCAGTTCGGGGGGAGGGTTTCTTTCTTCAAAGACCCTTTGTTAAGGGGTTTCTGAAAGTTGTGCCAACCTTACCCTCCTGTGTCGACCACCGACGCCGGCTTGGAGTTTGGGTCGGTACTGTCCGCCCTCCAATCCAAGCCTTTGAACCGATGGCCCAGCGACTTGAGACTATTGACTTGGAAGACCGCTTTTTTGTGGCCATCACCTCTGCCGCCGTGCGGGCGAACCTGTGCTTTACGGAGGACCGCCATTTCCTGAGGTTCCACAAGGCAAGGTGGTCCTCCGTACGACATACCTTCTTGCTAAGGTGGTGTCTGCTTCCACATGTGCCAAGACATTGTGTTGCCCACTCTCGCACCAACCGCTGTCGGATGAGGAGCGACCCTGCACTCTCTTGAGTCAGGAGAGCACTGGCATTTTACCTAGGACAAACTGCTGCCTCCCGTCGGTCCGAGAGACTTTTTCCAATGCTACTCGGAACCGAGAAAGGGTTGCCTGTGTCTGCGCAGCGGTTGTCCAAATGGGTGGCTGGTACCCATCCACCTCTGCTCTGAACTGTTAGGCAAGTCTCTCCCTGGCAGGGGTTCGGTCCATTCCACAAGGTCACAATGCAGCATCCTCTGCCTTCCTGTCTGGATCCCCTTGGAGGATGTCTGCAAGGCTGCTGTCTGGTCCCAACTCTGACTTTCATACAGCATACAGGTTGGACACCAGGGCCATCCGAGAGCAGTTTTCGGGAGGGCTGTGTTGGTTTCAGGGTTGCATTGATTGCACTACTGATGTTTTGTGTTTGCTACTCTTGCACATGTTTGACACTGTTTATTCTTGTGAAGTTGTTTGCACAGTTCTATGGGGGATCGTCTTGCATGACCTCTGTTCCCCTCCCAGGTTTAGCAAAATTACTGCTATATGATTTGTGCATGAACAAAAAGACTGACTCTTTATGGTTCAAGGTTTTTATTTTAATAAATATCCCTGGTTCACCATAGCTTTGGTCTCAGGACACTCCTCCGCGCATACCTTAGCTTGTCAGTCTAAACCCATTGTATGATTGCAGAGGACACGAAGAAGAGGACAGGTTGTTACCTGTAACAGTATTGCTTCGAGTGGTCATCTGCGATACATACAAATCCCACCCGTCCGTCCCCTCAGTGTCCTGCTACTTGGCTCTCTTCATCGCCTGCTTGGCGGAAAAATTGCGGAACTGGGGAAAAGAGCGGGGGGAAGGCGGGGCCCTATAACGGTGTGGGCGGAGTTACCGCAAAAAGTTTCAATAGGTTGCAGGATAAACTCTGCCCAGTGATTCCAGTAGGTTCCGAGCAGCACTGCGCAGGCGCGAGTAAAACCATTTGTATGTATCGCAGTGACCACTCGAGAAATCTGTTACAGGTACGCAACCTGCTTCTCTTTGACAAATGTGTTGGGCCAAATATTTCCACGAAAAATTCCAGTTATAGCAGGGGTTTTTTGTCCTGGTACCCTTGGGAGAGGGACGGGCCGGATTTCTCAGATACATGACTGTCCTTTTGAAGGGAAATGAGATCTGAGGCCCATGGACCTGAATCCAAAAACTAGCACCAGTCACAGTTCCTTGGTTTATGTCTAGTATGTATGAATATGTGTGCGCTTGGCACGCTCAGTCTATATCCTGTAGGCACAGCCTAAACCAGTTGAAATTAATGGCCCTGGGAGACATGCCAGAAAACCTATCATCCAAAAGTGAAGCCAAGCTTAAATAAATTTAACCACGCATAAGTTTGACCAAGAAGAATGGCTGTTAAGTTGTGGAAAACTTAGTGCAATTTACCATAAGCAGATCTCAAAGCAGAAATTCATTGGTATGTTTTGCACTGGCTCCCATCAGCAGTATAAGCAGCTTTAATGGCTGCTGAGTGTTTTATTGCCATTCTCTTTTGCAAAGTAGCTTAATTTTGGCAAGTCTTTAGCTTTAACTATAGGTGATGGCCATATAGTGCCTCATTATGGATAAACATGTTAAATGCATCACTTAAAGTCTGCTTACACCGGATGCTTGACAGGGTTTCTGGATAGGGATGGGTTGCTCAAGGGAGTAGCTTTATGAGCTGATAATTTCTTAATGCTTCCAAGTAGCAGGGAACAGTGCCAAATAGTGTCAGAACAGCAGTAATCTTTTCAGGCTCCAGCTCATAGCTTTCTGGGGTCAGAAGATGATTCCCATGTTATTGATTAACATAAAATGAATTTGTGTTTCAGCTGTATCCAGAGGAATGTCAAATTTAATAAGAATGTGCCAAATTGAGAAGGGAATCGTCCAGGCATTCTGTGCTTCGGCATCATTACAATAATTAGAAGCGTGGTGACTGACAAAAATGTAACAATAAATGTGGCTTTTGGAATCCCATGTTACTTGTTTATGTTGGTTTCCTTTGCAAATTGTTAAAACCTCCAGAATCTGTCCTACACCTTTCATAGCTGAATGGAAGAGATCTTGCCTATGTTACCAGTTTGGGTCAATTGTCCTCCAACTGAAATAATGGTTGAGAACTCTAAACTGGTGAAGAATATGCTTTCAGAATATGCTCTCAGACCTTTCCCTGTAAATGTCTGGTCCATGGAATTCTCATAGGTAATTGTACCTGTATACATTACAATGGCTTCTTGGGATGAACAGCTGGGCAAAATAAGTTGCTTCCAGCTACTTTGAAGCAGTATTTATTGATGCACGCCTCCAAGGCAGGTAGAAAACCAAATGAAGCTGCACTTGGTGCTAAAACGGAAGCAAAAATAAGCCAGTATACTCCGTTTAGCTTGGAAATGCATATCTCTTGCCTGCATATAAATGCCCCAATGTGAGTGTGGGTGCAGCAAAGCAAAAAATGAAATGTGATAACTCCAATGGATGTATTAAAATACACAAACCAGACAGTCCGTGGGGAAGGGGGGGGGGGTAAAGGGGCATGTTGATTGGCTTTGCCGGTGTATCACTTTCATATGGATACACTGATGCCCTCTACAGGTAGAACTTGCACATGTGACTGTGTGGTCAATCAAAGTGGCAGCCATCCAATGGGATGGCATTTGGGGCGACATGGGGGTACCGGGGTGGAGTGCTGTGTTTGTGCAAGGTGCACATGCATGGTAGGGGGCAACAAAGAAAAAATAGCCAGTGTGCAGCTTGCACTGTGTTGTGACAAACCACTTTTTCCTTCTCATCCATTGAGAACTAGATGCGATTTTAAAAAAACAAATCGGTTCAAAGTCCCACTTTCAAATGGTTATTTTGTCTCTCCCTGTCAGGGGTGACAGAAGTATTGTTCACGATTTCCCAAATGACAAAAAGACAAGGCGAACATTTATGCTAATTACGTGTATTAGTGCTAATTTAAATTGCTTTCAAACTCAATTAGCATGTCAAATGAAGTTTGGCAGAGGTTGAAGAACATTCTTCTGCTTGAAAAAACTTGAAGGCACAGAAAAAGAAAAAGAAAAAAGGGACCAGTCTCACAAATAAACTTGATTGCAGCCCCAAAAGAATGGTAGAGTTGGGGGGGGGGCCTTCAAGGACCTTCCGTCCAACCCCCTTCTGCTATGAGAAATACATAGGATTTAGAGGACATGTAGTCTAACCTCCTGTTCAGCATCAGGATGGCAGTGGAGGTGGATCCTAAGGCAAACCTATCACAGGGTTTTCTGGCATAAAAGTTTGCTATGGGCTGCCCCTGGGATGAGAGGTGTGACCCTACAGAAGAAGGGGGGGGGGTGGGGTGGGGTCACAAATGGCAGTGCCTTTGCCAAGCGGACTCGCCGTGCAGAATCCTGCATTGGAGAGATACCAAAGGTATCTAGTCCAGCCCTAGGATTCTAGAGTTGACTTGGAGCTGAAAGTATGTGACTGTCCCAGTTTTATGTTGCTGTGGGAAACTAGAGTTCTAATCCAGCTCAGCTATGTAAACACAGGGTGACCTTGGGTGGGCCAATCTCTCTCAGCCTTAGGGATGTTCTTGAACTCTCCTTGCTAAAAAAAACCATCTGGTTTGCCTTAGATCAACATGAGAGAGTGAGTGTGTAGACAGAAGTTTGTCATGCCCTCCTCTAAGGCTGGAGGTATGGCCCTCACAAAAGGAAAAGGGATGAAGGTTGGTTGAAATGCCCATGTGTTCTTCTGCTAAGCAGGAATTCAGCCATGGAGAAATCCTAGCATTGGAAGGGATTCCCAAGGGTCATCTCGTCAACCCCCCCTTCTACCATGAAATAATACCTAGGATTCTAGGGTTGGACTTGGAGGCTGAGAGCATGTGACTTGCCAAGGTCTATGTTTCCATGGTGAAATCGGAGGCTAGAGTTCTAATCCCAGCTCAGCCATGTAAATCCATGATAGAAGTGTGTGCCTTCGTGGTAGAAGGGGATTGGACAAGATGACCCTTGGAAATCCCTTCCAATGCTAGGATTTCACCCCTGCGACTTCCTTCTCTTCTGTGAGGATTTGAATGAGAGAGCATGACGAGAAAGGGGAGAAGGTCCTGAAGATATCCACCACCACCTCTGGTAAAAGCCTCTGGTAAAACCTAGTATGAATGACAACTTTGCTTACGCAAAATACACAAATCCTGACTATTGGATTGTCAGCTGAAAGATCCCATCCCTTCACTTCATTTGTAAATGATGAAAAACCAAAATTCTTACTCATTGACCGAGAAGTTCTAATAATTTCTTCTCTTTAAAAAGCTTACGAAATCTTTGAATAACAGATACAGTATGTGTTTATCGAATTTTGACAAGAATTCTTTACATCACTAGTGTGCATATTTGGCCCACCTTGGGAGCGGACTATGTAGACAGTGGGGATTTGAGCCACTTTTGGAGAAAGCAAGTTAGAGACCTCATTGACTTTATGTCAGGCTTTTGTGTGTGTTTTCAGGTATTGTCAGAGAAAGTGCTAGTTAAAATGGCTTTGTTGGATATTTTATACTGGCTATTTGCTGTAATAATAAATGAAATGAATGTTGGATATTAAGTCTAAACAGTTTTAGCATTCTGTACCACCTGTTTGCTTTTGTTTTCAGAGTCTTCTAGTTCTGAAAGAGAGTTGGGGTGGGAGGATATGCAAAGAACAATACGCAGATTAACATGGAAATCACTACTCCCTATCCAGGCTAACACTGTATGTGTTTCTGTGTGTGTGTGTGCGCGCACGCGCGCGCGTGCACACACACACACACACACACACACACAACTCTCTTCCATGCCAGCATTCTTTGAAAATGCCAGCCATAGTTGCAGGTTAAATATCAGAAATAAACTCTTCTAGAGCATGGCTACATAGTCCAAAAAACCCACAAAAAGTTATCATGATACTGTAAATTAGAGACAACTAAATGAAGGCTACACAGGATTAGTTCCAGATTATACTCTGAAAAGAGCTACTGAGAGGATAAATGAAAAGGCAATTCCAAATATTTATTTGAGGCTGAAATTTTCTATTCTGTACCCGACAGTCCTTGTAAACATTGGCAACACATGACACCACCAGTACGTTATGTTGTCCTCTTCTGTATCCCACACCAGATCATCGCAATTGGGCCAAAAGTTCTGAACCCCCATCAACATCTCTGGAAATCTTCAGTCTCCAAGCTTTGGGTAGCTGGCCAGATTTGCTGTAGCATAAGGCCAGTTAGAGAGTCTAATACATTCCTGATTGTCCACCATCTGGATGGACAGATCACCCATCTGTCCAAATAGTTGAACACTAAAGGTTGGACACAGATGGCAAGGGGGCATTGTTTTTTCAGTCTAGCTATATTTCTTGGCAGAAGTAATACCAAAGAAGAGAATGCATGAGAATTATATATGACATGAACGTTTTTTGCGGTTTTTTGCCACACTGTAGTTAAAGCATATCATACAGGAAGAATTATGCATTAGTTGGCAAATTTGCTTCTGCTGTAGGGAAGCAAAAACCTCTTGTTGTAAAGAAGATATTCATGCAGAACTTAAACTATTCTAATTAAAGCACAGTCAAATCAAATGAGTCTTTCTTAGGAAAGTTTTGAATCTATAGTATAATTTTCTATTATACCTTATAATGACAATCCTCATGTCAGTATCATTGTTTAACAAATATGCCATATCGTATGTTCGTATCTCTTACTCATCTAACAGGCTTCGTTGCTGTCAATGCAGAAGGACTTTCTCTAAGCTGTTAAAAATGGTTTCTTAAGCTGTCAAGAAAATTGTCTTCATTCTGAAAAAATATTTCCTAGAATGTGAGTGTTAATGGAGTACAAATGAAAAGTAATGGCACATTGCATCCTGCTTTATAAGATCCAGAGTAATTCTGTTGCAGACTGATTTAGACATCAAAAATAGATAAGCCCAGTAATGATTCGGGGATTTCCCAGGTGAGTGGATTCTTAGCCACTTTTTTCTCAGTTACTAGATGTCAGTATTGCTCTCATGAAAAGTTCTGAAGTGTGATGGCTTACTTGTGTCCCATGTATAATAGTAACCATTGGCTATGGAAATGACCTTTTCCATAGATTGCCAAAGTATGACAGCAACTCTCTAAGAAGTTATAAACTACACTCTTCCCTCTTGATTCATAAACTTGGAGTCCGCGGTCTCACTCGTTCGTGGACAGCAGGTGGGGAGGGACAAAATGGGTTGTGCGTGTGGCAGTGCAAGCAAGCATGCACCACCATTCAAATAAATAGGGCTTGCACTTGTGCAATTTTCCGGATTCCTGGTGAGGTCCCGGAATGGATCCTCCATGAATTAGAAGGGACAACTGTACTTTCAATAGAGCACTGAATTTGACAGTTATGAGAAGCTTTTTTGATTATTGCCCAGAATTAAGTAGTTGATTGAAAGTGGAATCCTTTCACACTGCAGATACCCCTTCACATAGAAAAAAAATCTGCATGTTGTAGATTTGCATACCATGAAGAAAATTATAGCAATAATGTGCTAATTTACTATTTGTGGAGAACTTGAAATGTTATGATCTCATCTGCAGCTTAAAATGTACCATCAAAATTCAGCCACCTCTTTCTTTGTGAAGAACAGCTTCCTTGTTAAAGAATAAGTATCCTGGCTGAGTAATAAATAATAAGATTGAAGAGAGGCAAGTTTCAAGATGCCAGAAGATAGTCTTTATTTGCTGAAAAGAATACTGTATTTCAGTCTGAGGTTTTCTTTGTGGGGCTATACCGAAAACACATCTTCCAGTATCTTGATGAATGTGTCTCCTGCGGCTCTTCTCCGTTCGTTCTCTTTAGTCATAAACAAATACAAGCAACTAAGTGTAAATTGATACAAGTGTAAATTGAAACACTTGTATCAACCTTCTTTGATGTAATACCCTCCAAATGTTTTTTACTTCACTCCTTCTACAGACCTCAGTAGAAAGGCCAATGGTTATGAAGTTGTAATTCTGGGAGACACCCAACTAGGGAAGGCTGCCCTATATATACCTATCCTATTTATTGACTTCTATATTTGATACATTTTAAATGCTTCCATAAGTTTACTTCCATAGTAGGATTTTTATAAGTGTAAAGTGTCAATTTCCTCTAAATCTGTTCCCTCCATTTTCTTACTTCCGTTAGGTACCAGAGTAAGGGAAAAATTAAATTTTCCATCTTTGTGTCAAACTGAGTTTATAGATAGTTATCAGTGATGGACCAAAAGCTGTAAACCAGGATCTACAAACTGAGCCAGGTTGTGAGAGTCAATGAACACAATGAAGCACGTCAGAGGAAGACTGTAATTCTCAGGCAGTCTCCATAAAAACAAAAAGCTTTCTTATCAGGAAGGGACCAGTAACTGGCCTAAGTTTCTCCTGAGACTGTGTTTATTTGACAGTGGGTAAAACATCCTGATGCACCATAATTTCTGCCACTGCAAGAAGCCAGTGAGACAAGTGACAGCGATATCGGTTAGTATAATGTTCCAGAGCTGACCTTGTGCTTAGGTGCTGTCGGTACCCTGGATAGGGACAGGAGTATTTATTCAAAGTTGAGTAGCTACACTTCATACTCACAGCTAGCAGTCTTGTAACAGAAGGAACAAGTTTTCTCAGCAGTGACCTGAAGCAATTGCCAGTTTTAAAATATGTGTACCAAAGAATAAAGGCCAAAGCATCACCATTTGAATGTTGCTTCTGTTCAGTTAAAAGGACAGTGATGTTTTATGAAGATATTGCTTCTATCAAAATCTAGGCAATAGATTGTTATGGGGAAGTCATGAGGCTTCACTGGGAGAAGTTCTATGGATGCTTTGGGGAGTGGGCTTATCCAGGGCTTAGGAGGTAGAGTGTGGGCTCTGGCAGCGATGGACATGTCCAGAAAGGACCAAAAAGTGGACCCATCCCTTCAGAATTACAGTTGTTCAAAGACTGTTTCCATGGACTCCTGGTCTGGAGCCTCAATGTAGACTTATACAGTAGTTGGGGTTTTTTTGCCTTCTGGAGACTCACTATGGTAAGGCTTAATTATTTATTATTATTATTATTATTATTATTATTATTACTATTATTCCTCTTAACAACTTGGAATTCAAGTGGATTGCAACAATAAAACAAGATACAGTTAAAAATTCTAAAAAAAATCTACCCCTCCCCCCGCAGTATAAAAACATAGTAATACTAAAAGGAGATTGAACCAGAAGGACATTAAAACAATAGTATAAAATAACAGTTAAACTATGTAGGAGATTTGTAGAAAGTTTATAGCAGGGTCTAGATAGGATGGAAATGAGGATGGAGAAAAAAGGAGAAATAGTGGAGGTGGCGGGGAGCCAGGTAAATGGAGGTGGTCTAGTCTGGAAAGGCCTGCCAGAAGAGATCTGTTTTAATAGCCTTCTTAAAGGTTTACAAGGTGGTAATTTGACGGATCTCGTCCAGCAGGTCGTTCCAGAGTCTAGGAGCAGCTACTGAAAAAAAACGCTGGGTCACTGCCGAAAGTTTAGTCCTCCTTGATTGAAGCAGAACGAAGAGTGCAGGGAGGATGATATGGGAGAAGGCATTCCCGCAAGAAATCTGGACCCAAGCCATGTAGGGCTTTAAAGGTTAAAACCAACACTTTGTATCTTGCCTGGAAACTAACAGGCAGACAGTGAAGGAATTTTTAAACTGGTGTAATGTGGGCAAATCTATATGTGCCAGTAACCAGCCTGGTTGCTATATTCTGTACCAATTGAAGTTTCCGAACTTGACACAGAGGTACCCCATGTAGAGCGCATTACAAAAGTCGAGCCAAGAGGTTACCAGTGCATGTACTACTGTTCCAAGGTCTTCCCGCTCCAGGAAGGGGTGCAGTTGGCACATTAGCCAAAGCTGAAAGCAAGTACTCCTGACCGTCGCATCCACCTGGGGTGTCAGATGGAGAGACAAGTCTAGGAGCACCCCCAGACTGCGAACAGAGTCCTTCAGGGGAAATATGACCCTGTCCAGAACTGGCTGGCATAATTCCATTTCTGGATTGGGAGTTCCTATTACTAGTACCTCCGTCTTACCTGGATTAAACTTGAGTTTGTTTTCCCTCATCCAGTCCATTACCACATTAAGACAGGCATTCAGAGGAGAGATGCCCTCCTTAGTCACAGCAGCAGTCAGACACACAGAGAAATATATTTGGGTGTCATCAGCGTACTGATAACACCCCGCCTCATGTCTCTGGATGATTCACCCAGTGGCTTCATGTAAATGTTGAAAAGCATTGGGGCTAGAATCGCGCCTTGAGGGACGCCCGATTTGAGCTCCTTCTTGGCCGAACAACTGTCCCCAAGCGACACCATCTGGAACCTTCCCGAGAGGTAGGACTGGAACCACTGCAAAGCAGTGCCTCCGATTCCCAATTCTCTCAGGCATTCCAGAAGGATACCATGGTTGATGGTATCGAAGACCATTGAGAGGTCCAAAAGCACCAGCAGGGTCACACTTCCCCTGGTATATAATAACTATATACACAGTTGCAAGAAGATTATTATTGTAACCAGGAGAATCTTGTTACAATATATTCTCTCTCCCCCCCCCCTTTTTGTTTTTAGTTTGTTGTTTAGCTTTCAGTGATTCCCTATGTGCTCTGTCTATATGTTGTTCACATTCTCTTCTCATAAAATTATGGGTAATTAGATGCGGGGGAGGGGGTCCATTTGCAAAGATAAGCCTGAAACTAGAAGGCACATGAATTGTAGCAGTCTGTACATCAGGATAAATACATTGAAAATACAGCATGAATTTTCTGCTATTGCAACCATGATCCCTATGCTGTGTTTCTAATGTATTTATATCATCATATTGCTATATAGAAATTTTTTATATTATTCTAACATTCAACATATGATCATTTTTTCTCTGATAGAATTTTGCCAAATCTGTGGTTAGGAAGTTGCCCTCGTCAAGTGGAACATGTGACTGTGAAGCTAAAACATGAATTGGGTATTACAGCTATCATGAACTTCCAGACTGAATGGGATGTTGTTCAGAATTCCTGGGGATGCAATCGCTATCCAGAACCAATGAGCCCAGAAGTTCTCATGAAGCTATATAAAGAAGAAGGCCTTGCTTATGTCTGGATGCCAACACCAGACATGAGTACAGAAGGTAACATCCACGTTCTTCCTCTAGTAGAATTAACAGAAGAACTAAACATCTATTCAGAAATATAGCTACTGTATCTTCTGTGAATGGCTAGCTTTTTAACCTTTATATAGCTTTACAAGCATCTTACTCTTTGTTGTTGTTTTGTTGTTGTTCTGTGTCTTGAAGTCATTTCTGACCTATGGTGACCCTAAGGTGAATCCATCAAGCGGTTTTCTCAGCAAAATTTGTTCAGAAGAGGTTTTCCATTGCCTTCCCCAGACACTGAGAGCATGTGACTTGTCCAAGGTCATCCAGTGGATTTCATAGCCAAGCTAGGAATTGAACCCTGGTCTCCAGAGTCATAGTCCAACACTCAAACTACTACACCACACTGGCTCTCATGTCTTAATCTTAACCTCCATGTAATTGCATCATGTTACCATACACCAGATATGGTGTTCTTATACTGATCCATGGAGTTACAACATAGCTCTCATATATAAAATCTCAGTTAAATTATTATTGTAATTAACTATTCTCTGAATATTTTTGTAATACTCGGAATACACTTAATGTTCAGCACTACTTGAGGGAATGTTCTACTTTTCTTGTTGAGATTAATAATATGATGATGGTAGTAAGGGTAAGAAACCACACATACCCAGTGGATTATAATTTGTTTTTATCAGCAGTACTCAAAACATAGTGATTTATTTCAGGATGTGGGATATCACATATAAATAACTGTACCTTCAAGCAGAACAGCAGAGTTGATCTCACAAGTAATATACTTCCTCCTATCTATTCTTTCTCTTTGCCCCAGGAACTGGATGTGCCAAAAACTGTCAAAAGAATCACAACTGATTAAGGTCTTTCAGTGTGACTTCAATGCATCTGAAATTTGTTCTTTGACACAAAGGTTCATGACACAATAAATGTGTTACTTTGTAAAATGCCCCAAGATTATATAATACCTTTGTTTGCAAAACAGACTGACTATTTCTTGTCAATTTCTCAATGGCTACATGATGAAAGCAATTGCTCATTTGATTTTAAGACTCAAGATCAAAATTTGCACTTAGGCAACACTGATTTGCCAACAGTTATTGGTTTTCATATTTGAATTGTTCAGGAAGCACAACATAGTTTACAAAACCATCTAATAAAACTAACCAGAAATAAGCACAACAAAAACAACAAGGAACCACCAAAACAAGTCCATCAGAGCAGTCAACAGGGAAGATTACTTCAGATTCAGAATATCTTTACTTTTGCTTATAGATGAAAAACCAACAGGAAAGTGACAGAATTGATCTCCCCAATAAAGGAGTCCCAGAGCTTGGGGCTGCACCCACACTGCAGAAATAATCCAATTTGAGACCACTTTAACTGCCATGGCTCAGTGCTATGGAATTCTGGGAAATGTAGTTTTGTATACATTTAGCCTTTTTCTGACAGAAATCTCTGGCGCCACAACAAATTACAGTTCTCAGAATTCTGTAGTATTGAGCTCATGGCAGTTAAAGTGGTGTCAAACTAGATTATTTCTGCAGTGAGGATACAGCCTAAGTGTCTCTGTTGAAAAAATCCTCCTAATTTGGTATTATCCCCCTCTCTTTCATATCTCAAGAGGGAAAGAAAAGTTGCAGAAGTGTCTGCAAAATAAATACATAAAGAAACAAACATAATAATATTAAGGTTCAGGTAAGATTGTATATTGCAGATAATCATTTTTAATTGGAAGACAAGAAAGACAGGGCAAACAAAATTTGTATGGGTTTAGGCCTATGACTTTAAGAGAAATGGTACCTTGCAAAGAGAGTCAATCATCAGAAAGTATACTAATTCCCATACTTATCCTCGTATTCCACCCATGTTTGTTGCCCCAAACTACTTTTACCATACTGGCTGTTAGACTGAATACTTTCATAAAATTAAAATGCAGTTGAGGATTGCTTAATTTTCTGGGCTAAACTACCTTTACCAGTAAGTAATTGTTTAGACTATAACTGGGTAAATAGGAGTGGAGGTCATATAAATATTTAACTCTTTGGTTATAAGGCAGTGTGTATATATCAGTAAACTCAGATGAGTAATTAAAATGTTATCCATAGAATTAAAGTGATGAGCTGTCTGACTTATTTCACAAGGTCAATGGTGTGTGTAATCTCTTTTCATCTCCCCCACTTTGGAATACAGACTCAACTGAGATCGCCAAGCAGCCTTGCCTTGTTTGGCTTCTGCTATGCCCAGAAGTCTCTATAAAGTAGGTGTGAACAACACATACCCCGATATGCCTTTGTGGGGACCCACTGTCACTGCCAAATTTGGCAGTTTACTAATTGAAAGCTCCATATTTTATACACATTCACATAACCTTGCTAGAAGGGCGAGGCTCTGCTTCTGTTGTTTTGCTACCAAATACCATGATGGCTCCTGGTAGCTTCCAGATTATTGAAATTTGCCTGTAGCACCACCAAAATTACCCAACTGCTGTAAAGGAATCAGAAAGAGTCTGAGTCTTAATTCAGTCTGTTCTGTCTTGCCTTTGGCATGCTTGGTATGAATCCTGCCCAGTCATTTTCTGTTGATCCTGCTACTCTACTTCAGGATGGTTACTAAATTCCTGCACTCATTAATGATCTTCATTCAGTTCCAAAGACATCCTTTAGGAGAAATGTCTCCTCCTTCTCCTCCACACCTTCTTCTTAAATCACAAGTGATGAGCAATGCACCATCTTCATTAGAAGTTGCTTTTATTAAAAATAATTTATCCTGTTCATCTAAAAACATAGTATCCTATAGCAGGCCATCCTTTTCCCTGAATGGAAATGACAAAACTTATCACATATTTAATCAATGGGTTTCTTTGTATTACATTTTCAGGAACCCACATCTGCATTTCCTAAAATGGTGACAAGCAAATTCCTCAGTACAGGAAGGGGCACATATAAAAGTAGGCTTCCGTTTGCAAAGTTAATGTAAAAACAGATTAGCATCTAGAGAGGCTTCGGTGTTGCAGTGCTCACCTATAATCTATTGATACAATCTTTAATACAGATGGGGAAGTAATATTGTGACAGAGGGCTGCAACTTGTTCAGTGCCCCATTGAGGACCACAACTGGAGTTGGATCAGGCATCATAAAATTTTTGCTATAAAATAAGTGTCTAGGATTAGATATTATACTTTTACCGTGAATTCCATAGCACCCAGTTCAGCTGCTGCTCATTTTCTTATTCAGGTTCTTGGCAATGGGACTCCTACAAAGATCTTAACTAGATGTTACATGAATTCTGTCCTGAAGTTTTAATAGCAACAACAATAACAACAACAACAGCTACTACTACTACTACTATTACTGCTACTGGGAACCTGCAATCAGAAATAGAAAATAGCTGGGGAGACTGAGTATTTAATATTTTCCTTGTCTGCCATTTTTCTGCTGAAAATCCTCCCCCATTGTTTTGGTGGCAAGAAAAAACAGGCTTTGAGTGGAAAAGCAGCAGGTAGGGCAAGGAATTATTACTTTCCCATGCACACACACTTCCATGCTTCTCTTCTGTTCTCAGTTTTAGCCTCTCATTTAGAAGAGATTGCTAATTTTGTTACACATAACAGTGTAATGCCTAGTTTGTGAGTTTGCTTGGTTGTTAGTGCTGATATATGATGGAGAGTGGACTAGTAAAAGGGGGCAGGCTAGAAACAGCAAGGTAGGATGTGTTCCCTATAAAGAGCCTCAGGAATCCATCTATTGCCAGAATCTGCCACTGACTTGTCCGTTCTTTGATTAACTTATCCCTGCCAAATTGTTCTAAAATGAGCACATTCAATATGTGCTGGTCCACTAACTGCTTCCAGAATCTATAACTTGCAAAAGAATACCTTTAAAAATGTTGAACAGATTTCAGTCATTCTGTGCCTGTTGACCACCATGCGGGCACACAGTCTTCCTGGTTTCTTCTTCCTTTCTATGGGACAGTAAAAATATGAGAAGCAATGAGACTAATGGCAAGGGGAAGACAGGCCATTTGTACATGCACCTCTGGCTACCCATTTAAGAGGATTCAGTTTACAAAATTAGGAGACTATCTTTTTTTAAACTCTACAGCATATTTAATTTTAATCTGTTTTTCAGTTACATATGCAACAAAAAGTAGTAATTTGTTATTATCTCGTGTGAGTGAGTGATCCCATTATTTTTAGAATTCATGTTACATGTTTACTGAATACTTTGCTCTGTTCTACATCATTATTATCAACCTTCAAGCAGTTGCCAAAGGGCAGTGTCAACTAATACTAGTAGTTTCATGGAGGAAGTGTTGCAAAGTTTTAAATGCCCTTTTCCTTGCTCTTCATTTCTGTTTCCTTTTTCTTGCTGACACAAACTTTGGATTTCACCATTCTTGGTAGTGGAGCTGGATATCTCTTAGAGCAGGTTTTTTCCTGGAAACCTAGAGTTCCACAAGAGACAGTTAGGGGTTCTACAAGAAATCATGATTATAGAAGGAGGCGGGGAGAGAGAGAGGTATAAATAATTTTAATACAAGTCACAAAAATTATTTCAAGAGTTCCTCTAGGAATGAAATGTTGAGAAAATCTGAGCTAGAAGATGGGCTGGAAGACTGTGAATTAGTTCTTTGCATTTTCAGCCTTTTAGGAAATGCATTGCATTATATATAGGATGGAAATTCGGGGGGGGGGGGGGGAACCATGAAATAGAAGTGTCTGCTTAGGAAGCAGCATCAGGCAATCTGGGGATGAGAGAAATATGGGGACATGAGAGAGAACCCCTTTTGCTCAACATGGATTCATGCACACAGTTGCTTGTTCCATCTTAAGTGCAGTATGCATGCATGCCCTTTTTGTGGGTGAAGCATTGTTATTGGATTGGGCCAAGGCATGTGTCTTATTCTGAATCCTCCATTCATCACATTTCTTTTCTCTATAAAAGCTATCCAATAATCCAAAATAACATATTGTAAGTTTTTATTATAGTGTCAGTTGGATGGCACCTGTGCTACGACCAACAGAGCACCCCTAATTACAGTATCTTTTGCTGCGTGTTTTTGGCTTGCGCAATGAATGGTGGGTGGCTGCCTCCCCATGCGGCCCCTGTTCATCCCTTGGCGCTGCTGCTGAGATCATAATGAAGTGCCTAGTCATGCTATCAATAATGGATGCCTCAGAGTGAATTGTACCTGCAGCCGTGGTGCTGGGCAGCTCACAGGGACTGCAAGTGAAAAGATAGCTACTGCCATCACTGCAAAGAAAGCTTAAACCCCACAGCAAAAAATGAATTATTTAAATTCAGATTAGGGGAAGTGAGCCCCAAATCAGGCAGAGGTATTATGAAGACAGTCCAGAACCAATTTGGGGTTTTGGCACTGTCTCATGTGAACAAACACAGTGAGCCCATGGGGAATTTGGGGTAAATCACCCATCTAGACAAAACCATAGAGTACAGTTCCATCAGGCAGGCTGGCTGGGAGGGTAGGGATCTGTATTCATTAATACAGGTATTTAACTAGAGGTCACAAAAGTAGAGGGGCTTTTAAAAATCTTTTTACCATTGTATATTTGTGTGTATATATGTATCTATATGTTTAATATTCTTGCACAGTGAATACTGCCCTTTATAGGACTATGGTTATAAAGTATAATACATTTTAAAGCTATCGCAGCATTTTAACTTCCCTTTATTGAAGGGGACATGCATGTGACAGTTGTTCTCTTTTTAATCCTAGGTAGAGTACAGATGTTGCCCCAGGCTGTTTGTCTTCTGCATGGGCTGTTGGAGAACGGGCACACTGTCTATGTTCATTGCAATGCAGGTGTTGGCAGGTCCACAGCTGCAGTCTGTGGCTGGTTAAAATATGTGCTGGGATGGAACTTGAGGAAAGTGCAGTATTTTGTGGCCTCCAGGAGAGCAGCTGTCTATATTGATGAAGAAGCTCTGGTACGTGCCGAGGAGGATTTCTTTCAGAAATTTGGACCTCTTCGTTCCTCATGCAAGCCTTAGTAAGAGGACATAACTGAAAGTGTTGCCAAACCCATTTTTGAGAAAGGGTGCATATAATTTCAAGACATAATATTGCCTGGAGAAATTGTGAAATCATGTGGGGGTGATGATGATGATGCCTTGTTAGATCACATTTTACATGTTGATCTTTCCTAAAATGATTAAACACAAGAAATTTAATTTGGGTGTATATGTGTGCAACAGTCAAGGCTATGATTGGATAACAGTTTTAGAAATGGAGTAAATCACATTGATTAGGTGTGTTGACACACTGATTAGCTGTTTGGGAGGTGGAGCATGAAGAATTAAATCGGGCTCCCCTCTGTTTCACAACTAGCTAATCAATACTATTTACATTTTTTTTTCTCACAGGACTACAGGGAAGGAGGAAAACCTGATAGCTTGATCAGGCTAAAAATCTCAAATCATGTATTTATTTATTAACTATTTGTTTATTTTTAAAAAATTAAAATGATGCTCAGCTCAACTGTCAGATATAAAATGTGTTTAAAAGCAAATACCAATTAAAGCATAAACACATTTAAAGCACAGTTGAAAGCACATGTGTTAAGAGAAACACTCAAACAGTGAAAGGCTTTTCTGGCACTTAATCTAGCTTTGCCTACCAGTAGAATGACAGTGAAGGGAACCAGCCTTGACTCTCTTAACAGGACTGGAACAGACTACCCTTTAAAGCCACCATCTAGACAGCTTGGGAGTGCGGTGTTTATATGCCATGCATTCTGAAGCCTCCTGGAAGTCAGGCAGCTGCCCAGACATGCACGGCTTCAAGATGCTCCAGCGGCACACCATTTACGCACTGCACACTGCCAAAGCATCTTGAAGCTGGCTTTGTGCTTCAGTGGAGCTGCAAAAGCCAGGGTTTTTTTCCAGCCCCAAAAGGCATGAATCTTTTCCACTCCTTTTTGGGCTGGCTTCAAAGCAGATTAGGGGTGTGGCATGTGGTTTCTGTGGCCACAATCTGTCTTTGGAAGGGACAGCTTCAAGCTGCCCATTTTTGACAGTCTGTTTCAGCCCAGAGGCTTCAAAAATCTGAGAAAACCCTCTTGTGTCCCACTTGACTGTGTAAAAAGGTGGTGAGAGATTGAAAATAGCCTTGTCTCAGACTGTTTCAGTTTTGAGTAGCCTGATCCCAGATAATTTCAGTTTCATAGGTCATAACTAGAACTTCCAATTTCACCCCAAAATAGGCGAGTAGCCAGTGCATAAATGAAAAGAAAAACTTTAATAGGAAGAAAATAAAACAATTCTCAAATGAAGTACTTAAAAACCAGTAAACCTTAACAGACTCCACCGCACCCCAAAACTGGACACTCACAAATTATCTCAATCTCAACAGGAGTGTCCAGATTCATTTTTTCAAAAAATCAGGGATAGCTGTGTTGACCATGAAACAAATGGTGGCTGTGTGATGTTTAGGGGAGGTAAGTAGGCATGAGTGGAGCTAAGAAAATGCACACATACCAAGAAGAAAAAGAAGGAGGAGGACAGAGGATCTTGGAGATGTCTCATCCATAGGGTCGCCATGAGCTGAGATCGACTTGAGGGCAGTTAACAACAAATTAGAAAAGCATGGAATTTATGTATTAACTTTCATCTGCATGAATAATATTTTATCTGACCACATGTAAATTGATTTAGATTTTGAATATAACTTTTTCCAAATTAACTTCTATTTTGTATTTTCAAAAGCTGTAGGAATTAAAAAGGACAATTCCTGTTGTGTACATTTAATGTATTAAAAAGAGTGACTTTCTGGCGAAACATCAGGAATAAACTCTTCTAGAAAATGGCCACATAGTCCGAAAAACCCACAAAATCTATGGATGCCGGCCATGAAAGCCTTCAACTCCACATTATTAGATTATTGTCAATCATAAGATTGCTTGGATTGGGACTTATTTTATTGCATAGTTTCAGTCTGTGCCTCAAAAAGAGGTGGGTATTTTGGGTTGCCATGCTGGTGTACTAAAGCATATGTCATGATATATGACACAGGAGTCCTGTGCTTATACTGCATGTGCAGTACCACACATCTGTCCCTTTTAATATATTTTTATATTCTTGGTGGAGATAGTTTACATGAAGAGACTATTTTCCTTCTGATGTGAGAATTAAGTGGACCAAGACAACAATGGTTATAGCCTCCTAAAGTTGGAGTATGTGATGTCTTTGGGAGGCATCCAAGCTCAGATAGTTAGGTACTTTCAAAAATAATTTATTGTAGTTATTATTTCAAGGCCCCCAAAAGTATATCATTCTATTATACTTCTAATTTACTTTTCTGTTCCCCAAAGTAACCAGAATACATTTTAATTACTCTGAAAAACAAATTGGGATGCTGCAGACTGCTGGTGCAGCATGAACCAACCCATTAGCCACGTGATATTCCTCTTCCACCATTTAGTGAGAGTATATACAACTACCCCACAACTACCATTGTAAGTTACAATTATATCACAAATAGAATGATGTCCCCCCCCCAAGTATTAATGTGGTTATACTTTGTTATTAAGAAAATGAATTAATGGCATTAATGACATGTTATTTATAATTGCAGGTATCTTGTAAGAGATTAAGCTCTGGACTTTATCAAAGAAAGAGTAAAATGGAAGAAAAAAGGGATGGCAATGAAATACTTTTTTTTTGAGGGAAATAATAATGAAAGACAGAAGAGATAAAGCAAAATGAAAGTGGATTTCTGCAGGCCCTTAAAACTGACAGTTGCATTTGTCAATATTGAGTCCTACCTTCAAGCCCATCAAATAGCATATAAAATGATATATGAGAGCAAGCTAAACCATAGCATTTTACTTTGGTGAAAAGAATCAATCTTAAGCTCACATCACTATCAAATCATGTCCTATCAAAATACAATTTATTTAACTTTTCTGTATTTATTATTATTTTAAGAAAACTAAAATCTCATTCTTTCAGTTAAGGAAGATGCCCCATGACTGGGCTTGTTGGGTGCTAACCAAAGGATTTGCTTTTGATTTGACTTACATTATTTTCTAGTTTTGGCTGACTAAAGGCTGACTGACCTATATACTGTCATCACTGTTATTTAGCACTCAGGAATTTGCAGCAGAGTGTGTGAACTCAGTCTCAAGCTGAGACTGTTTTCTTGCTCCCCAAAAATGGACAGCCCTTGATAACGGTCACAGAGTCCACATTTTGTGACATCCCTTTTCAAAATAAAAATAAAACATTATTTGGCTTCAGATTTAACAAGACTGTTCAGCTTCCCAGCTGCTTCCAAAGACTAAGAGAGCTCAAAACTTCAGCTTGTGCAGTTAAATCCCATTTTAATGATTTTTAGCCTAAAATCTCTTTATGCATTTAATAAATGTCAGTGTCAACACTGTTTTAACTAGGACTGAGTGGATTTCCCATGTTCCATTGTGTAATTCTGTTATGGGTTGATTCTTTTCTGCATCCTCTTTGGTCTCCTGAATTCCCCTTGAGAAATTCTTTCAGACAGCAGCTTGCTGCAACGTTTTGTTCCTTTTGCTTGAATGTGTGCTGCCATTTACATAAGCCATGCGTACACACAATGATGCACATTAAAAAACCATTATTATTTTTCCAGCATGCATCCTGGAGCATTATCTCACTAACATTTGTTTCTGAGATCTTGTGATCATGTATTTCTCAGAAAAGGAAGCAGTAAGTCAGTGGCATGCTGCACACACACATCATGAAACAATTTAACAGTGCCTCCATAGAATATAACTGAAATGGAATTCCTTGCTTCACTGTCCCCAAATGTAGTGATGGGAAAGGGCAGCCTATTTCAGCTATTTTTTTTAGAGCGATTAGAAAGTCATGGCAGAAGCATGGACTGCATTGCATACCCTCTGTTTCAAGCTACAGGTGTCGAGTAGATTGGAAAGCAATAATTTCTGTTTGGAGCATTTACTAGAGGCCAAGAGACAGAAAGAGAGCGAGAGAGATTTGCATTAGGTTCAGGATTATGCTGGTGGGCAAGGAGCCTATTTTCTGCTCTCATTTGCTGTGTTCAGCCAATTTTACATGCTAGACAGCAGGATGAACACCTAAAGAAGGTCCAAGATCACAGCAGGTATCAAGCTGATTTGCCAGCATCCAGCCACTGGAGTGAGGAGTAGGCAATGGAATGATCCTATAACCCAAGAACCAGGAGACTTCATCACCTCTCTGTGACCCTGATATCAATTTAATATCAGAAGGGATGTTTTAGGCAAGTAGCCCAAATAGGAACTCCCCAGCACAGGGCACCAGCTATGCCAGCCTGGGAGAAGCCCAAGACACTCAAACCATGATGAAATCTCTCAAGATTCAAATCATTTCACTATGGAGAGGTGAAACCCCTTTTGTCTGAAAACATGTACACCAATAGTCCAGTTGTTAATGCATACCCCAACATTCTTCTCCCCTAGGAAAACCATTTAGCAATGAGGTAATCCATTCATCCTGAGAATACTGCCCCAGGACATGATTTTGAGTATAAATGTAGATGCTTTGGCATTAGTAATTTGGTATAGTTTGGAGCAGAACAGAACCTCCATCTGACCTCTGCTAGATTCTTCAATAAGCCAGCCACCCCCACTTGCCACAGTGACTGAGCCATCTCCATTCCAAACACCCCCAGATCAGAGTAATGCTTTGGGAAAGGTAGTATCGCCTCATAGCAACCCTCAAAGTCACTATTTCTCCCACTTTTGATTCATTGATTCTTGCGTGTGTGTTCACGAGAGTTTGTGTATGTGTGTGTTGATTATTTCACCAGTAAAAAACTAAGAAACTTTATTTGGAATTGCCTCTCAAGTTCTGTGTGGCTTGGAACCAATATATAGAGGGGCAGATCCCAGGCTGAATGTTGACCCATTCAAGCTATCTTAATTCCCCTATAAAATATTATTTATGGGTACCCTCTCAAGGCCTCAGCTTTTTGGGGAACAATCCAGATGTTTCATCTCACTAAGTGATCTAGGGCTGACATTAGGGTTGGAAAATTAAAGTGTTGCATGGACATTTTCTAATCTTATTTCACCTCTTCCAGAAATGACCATAGAAAAGAGCATAGTGTGCCTTGGAAATCTATACATCTTTCTATTGGGAGGAGAAAATGTACAAAATCATATGTACATTTGGCCAATTCCCATTACTGAAAATGCATATTTTAGTTAATGTCAGGGAGGCATCTGAATATATATTAGAAAGTTGTGTACAAAAATTTGATGCCTTTCTAGAATATGTTGACCACACTCAAAATGGAGAGGTGAAGTAGTGATGAGTGAATTCAACTATGCTGATATTTGCTGGAAATCAAACTCAGCCAAAACATTAAGGTCTGGCAAATTTCTCACTTGTTTGGAAGACAGTTTCATTGTTTAAAAGTGGAAGAGGCAACAAGGGGACCAGCTATTTTTGATCTGATCCTAACCAACAGGGATGACCTGGTAAATAGGGTGCAAGTAGTGAGGTCCTTAGGTGGGAGTGACCATGTTCTCCTGGAGTTTGATATACAGTGGAAAGGGGAAATCAAGCATAGTCAGACACACATTCTAGACTTTAGGAGAGCTGATTTCAGTAAACTTAGAGAAATACTGGGGGCGATCCCCTGGTCAGGAATACTTAAAGAGAAAGGAGTTGGCGATGGATGGGAGTTTCTTAAAAGTAAAATATTGATGGCACAATATTGAAACAGTTCCAATGAGGAGGAAGAAATGAGAAGTTTCTGAAGAAACCAGAATAGTTGTTTAAAGAACTTTCAACTGAGATAAGATTTAAAGGGGACATGTACGGGAAGTGGGAAAGGGGGAGAATCACCAAAAACGAATTCAAATTCATAGCTAACGCATATAGAGAAAAAAAATCCGAAAAAGCAAAACCACAGAAAAAGTTCAAGCCTGCTAGAGGGGTTAAAAACAATAAAAGGGCTTTTTTCTTGTGTCCAAAGCAAAAGGTAGAATAAGAAAATCGTAGGGCTATTACATAGAGAAAATGGCAAAATGCCAACAGGGCAGAGCGAAAAGGCAGAACTTCCCAACACTTTCTTTGTCTTGGTGTTCTCCCAAAAGGAGAACAGTATTCAGCCTGGGGAAAAATGGAGCAGATGATGCAGTAGGGGAAATGTATTGCAGAATAGGTATAGAGGTAGTACAAGAATACCTGGCTACCTTAAATGAATTCAAGTTTTGAAGGTCTTAAAAGAACTGGCAGAAATGATTTCAGAGCCACTGGCAATAATCCTTGAGAATTCTTGTAGAACAGGAAAAATCCCAGCAGACTGAAGAAGGGCAAACGTCCCCATCTTCCAAAAAAAAAAAAAGGGGGGGGGGAGGAATCCCAACAATTCCTGCCCAGTAAGTCTGACATCAATACCAGGAAAGATTCCAGAGCAGATCATAAACAAAAAGTCTGTGAACATTTAGAAGGGAATGCCATAATCACATGGGTTTCTCAAAAACATTTCATGCCAGACTAATCTGATCTCTTTTTCTGATAAAATTTCTATCTTGGCAGATGAAGGGAATGCCATAGATTACCATATCTTAATTCCAGTAAGGTCTTTGACAAGATCCCCCATGATATTCTTGCAAATAAGCTGGTAAAATGTGGGTTAGACAATGCAACTCTTAGGTGGATTTGTAATTTGTTCACTGGCCGAACTCAAAGGGTGCTCAGAAATGGCTTTTCTTCATCTTGGAGAAAAGTGATCAGTGGGGTGCCACAGGATTCTGTCCTGGGCCCAGTGCTATTCAACATCTTTATCAACAACTTGGATGAAAGAATAGAGGACATGCTTATCAAATTTGATGATACCAAATTAGGAGGAAGCGCTAATACAGTGGACCCTTGTTATATGCTGAGGTTTGGTTCCAAGGTCCCCCATGGATAACAAAATCTGTGGATGTTGACGTCCCATTAAATATAATGACATAGCAAAATGGTGTCCCTTATAAAAAATGGAAAATCAAGGTTTGATATTTGAAATGTATAGGTTTTTTTAGCATTTTCAAACCGTGGATGTTTGAATCCATGAATAAAAAATCTGTATATAAGAAAGGTTGACTGTACCTCAAAGGACAGGATCGAATTTCAAAATGACTTTAAAAGATTACAAACCTGGGCCAAAGCTAATGAAATGAATTTCAGCACAGAGAAATAAAGGTACTGCACTTGTATGGTTGCACTTGTATAGGATGGGGGACACCTGACTTAACAACTGTACATGTGAAAGAGATCTAGGAGTCCTAGTAGACCACAACTTGAACATGAGTCAACAGTGTGATGTGACAGCTAAAAAGGCTAGTGCAATTCTAGGCTGCACCAATAAAAGTATAGTGTCTAGATCAAGGGAAGTAATAGTGCCACTCTATTCTGCTTTTGTCAGGCCCCACCTGGAATACTGTGACCAGTTCTGGGCACCACAATTCAAAAAAGATGTTGAGAATCTGGAGCATGTCCAAAGGAGAGCGACTAAAATGGTGAAGGGTCTGAAAGCCATGTCTTATGAAGAGATACTTAGGGAGCTGGGTATTTTTAGCCTGGAGGAGAGACAGTTAAGAGGTGATATGATAGCCCTGTTTAAGTATTTGAAGGAGTGTCATATTGAGCAGGGAGCAAGCTTGTTTTGTGCTGCTCCAGAGATTAGGGCCTGGAGAAATGGATGCAAGCTACAGGAAAAGGGATGCCACCTAAACATTAGAAGGAATTTCCTGGCAATAAGAACTGTTTGACAGTGGAACACACTCCCTCAGAGTGTGGTGGAGTCTCTTTCTTTGGAGTTTTTAAACAGAGTCTGGATGGTCTTGTGGGTTTTTCAGGCTATGTGGCCATGTTCTAGAACATGGCCACATAACCCGAAAAACCCACAAAAAACTATGGATGCTGGCCATGAAAGCCTTTGACTTCACAGAGTCTGGATGTCCATCTGTTGGAGGTGTTATGATTATGATTTCTTGTATGGCAGGAGGTTGGACTGAATGGCCCTTGTGTTCTCTTCCAACTATGATTCTATGAATTGTCTGAAGGCAGGGGGAAGTACCACATTTGGACATAGGACCAGGACAAAATAAGAATTGGCTATTCACCAATATGGAAGAAAATGGATTGTGATGATCCCAAGTTTCAGGGATTTGGGAAATATTTTGGAGTTTTCCTTTAATGTTGAATTTGAAAGTAATTAGTTATTTTAAAAATCTCTTGTAATCCCTTTTCCAGTAATAGAATATAACTTCATTATGTTATGATTATAATTTAACTGTTAATAACTCTACTTTGTAAATTAGCTACAACAACATTAGTTTTGTAGTTACAGCAGGTTGGCTTATCCTTACTAAACAGGGGCAAAGAATATTACATGGTTCAAGTCCAGACTCCTACTGTGCCTCCTGCTGTGTTATGGATGTTGAGGCAAAGATGAGATGACAGAAAGACAGTATGTTTTGCGCTGCAGGACAGCAGCATATAGCATACAGACAGGGTTGTTAGAGTTACTAAATGCAATTGTTCACATTACTTTTGAGAAACACAAAAATAAAAAACACAAAAGACTTCCTTATTGAAAATTGCAACTCTAAGGTCAACTGATTTGGAACTTCATACCCATAACTGTAATTAATTGTTATAAAATAACTATCCATGGGCTGCTCTAAATAATTCTGTGGCTCAGATAGAAATGTCACCTTCGCAAGATTGCCAAGAAGCCTACTGTGGCTGAGATTGGTTTTGGCTCTGTGTGTTAATAGGGACTTTGCCAAGATTATGATCTCACAGTGTGTATAGTGATAGTCATTATTATGGATATGGCACATCAATTTGAGATGCATGCCATCAACCCATTTTGGGAAGAATGTGATATTTATGTATCATACATGGACTGGGAATATCTGCTTTCATTGCTAAATGAGGACAGAAGGAATTCAAACACCTTCCTATGACAAGTGGGCTAGTGTGGTGAAAGTCCCTAATCTGGAAAGTTTAGGGGAAGGTCCTGGAATCATAGAATCATAGAGTTGGAAGAGACCTCAAGGGCCATCCAGTCCAACATCCTGCTATGCTAACTCCCAATCAAAGCATACTTGACAGATGACCATCCAGCCCCTGTTTAAAAACCTCCATATAAGTAGACACCACCACACTCTGAAGGAATGTGTTCCACTGTCAAACAGCTCTTATTGCCAGGAAATTCCTCCTAATGTTTAGGTGGAATCTCTTTTCCTGTAGGTTGCATCCATTCCTCCAGGTCCTATTCTTTGAAGCAGCACAAAACAAGCTTGCTCCATCCTCAATACGACACCTCTTCAAATACTTAAACAGGGCTATCATATCACAGCTTAACCTTCTCTTCTCCAGGCTAAACTTACCTAGCTTCCTAAGTCTCTCCTCATAGGGCATGGTTTCCAGACCCTTCATCCTCCTCTGGTCACGCTCCAGCTTGTCACCATGCTTTTTTAATTGTGGTGCCAGGAACTGGACACAGTGTTCCAGGTAAAGCCTGACCAAAGCAGAATAGAGTGGCACGATTACTTCCCTTGATCTAGACACTATACTTTTATTGGTGCAGCCTAGAATTGCACTAGTCTTTTTAGCTGCCAGATCACACTGTTGACTCATGTTTAAGTTGTGGTCTACAAGGACTCCTAGATCTCTTTCATATGTACTGTTGTTAAGCCAGGTGTTCCCCATCCTATATCTGCATTTCAATTTTTTCCCTAGGTTACATTTCTCCCTGTTGAAGTTCATTTTGTTATTTTTTGCCCAGCTTTCTAATCTATTAAGGTCATTTTGATCCTCTCCTCTGGGGTATTAGTTACTCCTCCTAATTAGGTGTCATTTGCAAATTTGATATTCTTTCATCCTGAACAGTTTTGTCCTTGAGAACATTATCAGGGAGTTTGGGCTGGGCTCTTGTCTCAGTAGTAAATGCCAGACAGCAGAGCTGGACAGCATTTGGCTTGGAACCAACAGGGCTTTTCACTTCCCAATGGATGTAAGACATAATTAGGTGGTTAGGCTTGAGTCAAATGGCAGGGGGATATTTGCAGCTGGACAGCCAACCCAGTTTCCTTTGAGAAGGGCATCTTCTACTTGTAATAAAAACGTTACGACTAGTCAAACTCAATTCCAATGTCCACCTCTTCTAAACTTTCATCAGAGGCTGCATGAAGTGAGAATACTGTTATTTTTATGTCCTGTTTGTGGGCTTCCTATGTACTGTTCTTACTGTGGCCAACTAACCTTTGGTCTAATGTGGGACAGCTTCTCTTATGTTCTTCCTCATGCTTCTGCCTAGTTCTAATCATTTGCACTCATTATTATTCAGAAGCTGCCTGCAATAAATCCTCTACCCCAGTCTTTCTCAATCTCTCCTCCTCCAAATGTTTTGGACTTCATCTCCCAGAAATCCCAACCACCATGGCCAATTTCTGGGAGATGAGTCCCAAGGATCTGGAGGCCCATGTTTGAGAACCACTGCTATACTAAAAGTCCTGAAAAGGTTTTGCACCTAAACAGCTTTGCAGTTTCAAGGATGGTGGCATGATGGGGCAACAGTTGGTTCCAATCCAGGTCCCATTGGGATTGTGTCCCAGATTTCATACCAACAAAATTGAAAATGTCCTCTTTTGTTTTAATACACATCACTTGCAAGTATAGCTTTCCTTAATGGGGAAAAATGACAGGAACAAAAAGGCCTGTGAGCATTGTTCTGCAGCATTAACAAATTGGTGAAACTGAAGCTGGAAGAATTTTAAAAAGCATGCAGCTTGATGCTGGTCTTTGACCAGGGAACCGTCAATTCATACCACTGTTTCTGGAATGAATTACAGTGGGAGAGCAGGAAATGTGTCAGGAGCTGGTTTTAATGAACATACTCTGTTGCTAAGATGACAGGTTCACTGTGAATATATTTTATTTGTTCACTACTCACATAATACTTTTTAAAATCTGTAGACTGTCCTTTATTTATCTTTGCTATTCATTTGCATGTAAAAAAGAGACTGTATATTATTTCAGCTTTGTATTTGGACATGTTCATATTTCTGATTTTGAATTTTTGCCAGCGTATGTCCTTAAGTATTTGAAAGTGCAGTGATCACTGATAAATAAATATCATACAATATTTATAGGAGCTTTTACATATTGCACAGTCGAGATCAGTGCAAGAATTCTTTGGTCTCATTACACTGTTGGATTTTAATGAATGACAATTTGTCATAACTGAGCAATTAATAGTAGGGGTTTGGGACTGATGACAAGTTATGAGGAGACGTTCCCTAGTCTACAGAGCACTATATTCATTCCAGCATGTTGGAGGTCTTCAAGTAGTGTCACAAGGTTTACAATTAGTTTATCAGAACCCAGCTCCCAACAAATTCATGCTGTGTATATTTTCAAAGCACAGATTAAATTCATATCATGTTGGCAGATGTGCTTAGGAGCTCCCTCTATATCTTTTGTGTACTCTCTTCAGCTCATATGTGCCATCCAATCACCAGTTTGGCATGTGTTTGCTATTTGTTAGGCAAACATGGACAAACATAAACATAACCCTAGAAAGATCCCAAGAATGGTTTTGCACTTTGATACAGCAAATGCTTTTAACAGTTGCTTCCTTCAGTTCTATTTCACTTTTATGTTTTGGGTAAATCCAGCAGTCATAACTGGTAACCATCAAAACCAAGTTCTTGGCTTGTGTCCAGAGACACACCAGCAGATCACAGCTGGTAGTACATGATTTTCCTACCTTTTCTTGGAAGCCTCCTCAACCCACCAACCATTTCTCAAGAATCAGGTACATTGCTGAATGGGGTTGGCTGTGGTCCAAGGGGGAAGAGAGAAAACAATGAAAACTGGGCAATGTGTATATGGCAGTTAAATGGCATGCCCATTCTTGGCTACTATGTCTGTTCTGCTTTCGGAAATTTCCTCTTTTCCCCATGAGACATTCCCCATGTCACAGCTTGCCTTATTCAGCAGGCTCCACTGATCCTTGGAAGAGGTTGAGGAGGATTATTCAGAGCCAGGCATTTGGATCTGATCAGCTTTGCAGAGTTCCATACTGGCCTTCACATCCAGTGAGGTTGTCCAGAGCAGTGGGGACCCTCTCAGTGGGCATTGGTTGGGTTCTCAGAGCTTCTCAAAGTCTCCTCACAGCCTGAGGTATATCTCACCTTGCCTAATGACTATACTGACCTCTTTCCTTGGCATGAAAATCCCTTTTATAGTGATGGGGGTTCAGAAATCTCTAGTCCTTTTTTAAACACAGTTTTATCATAAGCCATCATCACATTCTAAAAGGAGCTCTGCAGAGCTGCTATTCAGAATTAAATTAGGCAAGCTGTCAAATTTGTGAACAGAATATGTGTAGTGTTGAAAGTTTAAATAACAGCCAGTCTGAATCAGGACCATAGTGTGTGGTGAGGAGAGTTTAACCCCTCATGCTGTGTTGTATTCTGGATGAACAGCCATTAGGGATGTATTCCTCACTCATTGTCTTCTCAAAGGAAGCAACAAGCAATTTTAACATTTTTTTCTTGCTGTGAGACTCATTAAAAACTACACTGTTTTCTATACTTAAAGCACTATTTTCTGCACAGAACATAGTATTTCTCTGCAAAAATCCTATTTTCTGTGTAGAAAATTTCTGTTGTAGTCTCTTTTCTGTGCAATGGAACCATAAGAAAATTTAATGAGGAATAAGTCCTGAGCTGCAAAAGAGTCTCATGAATCCCAGAAATCATCTTGACAGGGTTTCTTGATATTCAAAGAACAAGTTTTCCAACCATTTTTTCAAATATTTTCTAATATTCCTCCCATTACCAAAAGCCATTTCCCATGCCCTGGGTGAGAGGTTTTCATGCTTTCAAAATTCCACGTTTTCAAAAATCTGAAGAGACTGCTTCATGTACAGGATTATAAAAATGTAACATCCCTGCAGTATAGGTAAAGTATATTTACTGCCATATATATTATGGATTGGCCTCATCTTTGGATATTCATATATTCATATAGTAAAACTACATATATTATCTGTTAATGTGGAAATTTGCCATATATTTTTTAAAACCCTATTTAGATTCATTATCATATTCTACTAATTGTGGTGGTCCAATGTATTACCACCCCAAATAAATATCTCCATTTCACAGATAACAGTGGCTAGTACTACAAATGACATCATTCACTCTGTGTCTTATTGGTAAATTCAAATGTCAGAAATTATCCCAGTTTTAAATTTCAATGCTTACAAGATGTATGGAATTAATTTTCTGTAACTGAAATCTTTGTTACTGAAAAAGCTTAAATGCAGCTCGATTCCCTTCTAGATTCTTGCTTGCCTGATTTGTAGAAATATAAAAGTTTAAAGGAGCACTGGTCGCACAGTAGTTAAATGCCTGTACTGCAGCCAAAAGGTTGTGAGTTTGATCCCAGGGGCTCAAAGGTCCACTCAGCCTTGCATCCCTTCATAGGTTGGTAAAATAAGTACCCAGGTTGTTGGGGGTAATTAGCTTACACATTGTAAACTACTTAGGCAGTGCTTAGTTCACTGATAAGCGATACAGAAATGTCCTTGCTATTGCTATTGCTGTTGCTATATTCTGGTGCAAACAGTCATGCATATATATATATATATATATATATAGAGAGAGAGAGAGAGAGAGAGAGAGAGAGAATCTGCATAAAAGTAGAATTGGGGAGGAAGGGATATTTATCAAAGCTTCACAGTCTCTGTGCTGCCCACATTCAGTAATGTCTAAACTTGGCTAGGATTGGAAATGCAAATGATAAAGAGTGCACTCCATCGCACCATCGACAACACAAAGTAATTTTCTCAAAATATTCCACTTTCTCCTCAATCACATAATCCCATAATAAGCCTGGGCCTTATACTTATCTATTAAAAACCTAATTTTAAATTTGTTCTGCTGATTGGATCATTAGCCATTACCACATAAAAACTGTTTATGCCATTTGACTGAGGATGAGTACATTTCTGTAAGTGATGGTTTTCTGTAACTCCTCTTGAAAGCCTAGCACAAAGGTGCTAATGCATTTGAGGGCCTGTGGAAAAGAAAAAAGCACCTCAAATGGGAATTAGCCCATTAGCCTGATTTCAAAGCAAAAAAGATATATAAAATCAACAAGGAAGGCTGGTATAAGAGTTAAACAGCTCGTCCATTCAAATGTGCCATCAAAAGGATTAATTTCACCCAGATTTTTTCCCATATCCAAGCATCTCTGGGAGTCACAAAATTTTAAAAGCCAAATACTTTTTCCTACTGTATATATAAAGGAACCAAATGTGTTCATTGGATTAATATTGGTTATAACTCCAGATGAGATAAACAACAGCGTTGAAGTTTTTGAAGACTATGGTCCTGTTCATTCTCCTTTGGCCTGGCACCTCCAGTTAGTTGTATTGGATTTTAGTATGTATCATCCACTTCCTGCATAGATGTATTGGCTTAGGGTGATGGGAGCTGAAATCAAACACCTCTACAGGGTGGTAGACTAGGGAAAGATGTTGCAGTTGTTGCACACAGAGAGCTTTGAAACTTTGCTATTTTGGACTTTAACTTCCAGAATACTCCAGCCAACATGACCCTGGCCAGGATTCTGGGTCTTGATGTGCAATAGGAGCACACTGGTGATTATTTCCATGCCAGTGGGCAGAGAACCCACTCTGGATCTTAGTCCAAACTTTAAAGAAGTTGTCCATCCTATTTTGTGAATAGGTTTCAGCCCTTTGGATAATTCCTTTAAAGTTTGGATTAAAGATTGGAGTAGATTCACCATCTTTCTAGCATGGAAGCTACGAGCTGCCATTGAATATATCTGCCTCGAGAGAATCAGACTGTTGGCAGCAACTGACCAGAGCCTATCCTGCCCTTAACTTGGGCATAGTATAGATGGAACATTGTGCATGCAACAAACACTTCCCTACCATTGAACTGTGTCCCTTTCCCCTTGTTGCATGTTATGTCTTGCAAACAGTGTATAGGAACACTGAAGAAATTCAAAAATATAACACAAAAAGAAGCAGCCTGAAGTTTTCCTTTCATTAAGGCTGAAGTGCTCATTCAAGTGCAGAAGGATTACAGGATAAAGCTTCTGATTTATGATGGATGGAGGCAGTGTTACCAGGGCTTACAGCAGCACACTGAAGAAGGAAAGAAAATTAAAATCCAGCTATGCTGATTTAGGTGACATGCTGAAAAGATATAAACACTGCAAAGTGTGTTTTGGTCAGGGCTGGAACCAGTTTATTTGCTCTTACACTGCAAAGCTGCAGTCTTGCCACACCCTGTTATTTCCATGTCATTGACTCTTTTAGCTGTGGCTGAATAATTAGGAAATCCCAGGTAGGATCCAATTAAAGCTGAGCCCTGTTACCAGACAGTAAATTAAGTTCATGTTTAGCACTATGATTGATATCACTGTGTGTGTGTTTTTTTTAAATGCTCATTTGAGGATTTTACCTTCAGTGTTTACATACTGCCCTGTGATACAAAATAGGCCCTCATGTTGTTCAAGGCAGAAGAGTAACATTTTGAAGTACAGTTCCCAAAATCCCTGCAGCCAGCAGGACCAGTGACTATTGGAAGCTGTAGTTCTTTTCTTTGCTTTTCTTTTCTGGGGGTCCTCTTGTTGAAGGGTATGAAAACTGTACTTTTATTCAAAATTCCTAAAGAAACTGCACAAAGGAATGTGTGACCTAGATCCCCTTTGGTGCAGACATAATGTAGAAAAACAGCACAAGAGGAAGGAAGCAGTTTATCTTAGAGAAGCCCATGTTTGAATATATGTAAGCACATTCTTCTTCCCTATAATTTTGAATCAATCAAGAATCAAATCAAATTTGATTTAATCATTCAAGAAAGGGGTGGAAGCCATCTCTCTTCTTCTGGGTAAACAGGTCTCATCCAGAATAAATCTTATATTCATCCCATAATTTTATATTCCAGATGTGCTTGCTAGATTGTTTTCAGATTTGAAGGCCTCTCTAAAGGCTCCAGATCCAGTTTGATATTGGAAGCTAAGCAGGGTCAGTTCTGGTGAGTACTTGAAAAAGAGACTGCCAACAAATACCAGGTGCTGTAAGCTGCATTTCAGAGGAAGGAACTGGCAAAAACACCTCTTGAGGATTCCTTGCCTAAGAAAACCATATAAATTCATGAAGTCATCATAAGTCAAAGGTAAGTCAAGTCCTTATGCTTGAAAACAACCATGCAATCATCTGGAATAAGCAGACAACTTTTTTTAAAAAGGCATCACTGTATTATTAATGCTGTAGAGATACAGTGATGTTCTGCCGCTCTTAAAGATCCCATGGTGATCACATAGGAAAATCTGCCACACATACACACACCAGGATATGCTCTACCAGAGGTTAGGAAAAGGTACTTTTTTAAGACTATGACCATATTAGTTAGGTGATTCTGGAAGTTAGAATCCAAAAATTAATTTTTTCAAGCACTACAAAATGTGTGCTACCCTTCCACCATGTACCAAATCAAAGGCATACCAGATATTTTGCTTCCTGGGTACAGGACAACTACAGTCAGCCCTCCTTATCCACAGATTTTTTATCCATGGATTCAAGCATCCACAGCTTGAAATATTTTTTAAAAGTATATTTTTAAAAAGTATAAAATCTATAAATAGCAAACCTTGACTTTCCATTTTATTAAAGAGACGCCATTTTGCTATGCCATTGTATTTAATGGGACTTGAGCATCTACAGATTTTGTTATTCCCGGGGGGTCCTGGAACCAAACTCCAGCGATAACAAAGGCCCACTATACTTGTCTTCTCCTAGTTCTGAGCAGTTTGTCACCTTTCCAACTCCTGTTACTTCTTGATGCCACTGCTATGGACTTTGTGGGGATAAAGACAAACCATAGTTGTGGTCCTGCACTAGATCAGTATTACATCAACAAAAGAGGCTCTAAGCTAAAAGCAGTGTCTGTAAAGATTACTTTTTGGATTGCAACTCCTATTGCCCAGCTATTATGGCAACCAGTTTTCTACACTGGCTGAAGAATTCTGGGCGCTGTAATCTAGTCCAAACATTACTATTAAAGCAAATGGATTTTTAAGAAGGTCCCCCTAACACTGGCTCCCCCCCCCTATTCTGATAAAACTCTGGAGCTTCTGATTAACTTTGTCTGCTTGGCTGACGAGGAGGGAGTTGTTGATATTTGGGTGATGAATCTTGCCAGTGATTCCTGTGATTCCAGTCTGGTGGCTGATGGATGAAGACATCGGCTATCTCTCCAACACAGGAATAGAGCGAAGCTCCAGGCACAAGCTTTCGGCTTGCTTGGAAGAATGCCTGGAGAAACAGCTGCTAGATTAAAGAAGCACTCTCCAGCAGTTCACTCCTAAGAGGGCTTTATTGCTTTGTTTCAAATAACACAAGCTAATCACCACTATACAAAATCTCTTACTAACCAACACACCACACTGTCTCAAACTCCCACAATCCCACAGCACAGCGTTTTGCTTATATACAGAATTACCATGAGGTGACCACTTAGCCCAGCCTTTTCCTATACAAGTTGCTATGCACCATAGACACCAATCCCTCTTCAGACTAGTGACATAGCATATTTACATTTAGTCCAGCTCAGTTGACCTTGAACATCCATCTGCTGCTCTGGACTCCAGCTGTAGCCAATCTAGGCTTCTGCAACCATTGCCACATCTGAACATTTTCACCTTCAATATATTAACAGTTTTGTGACCAGGGGAGTGGCTACCATTCACTTAGTGTGGCGTTAAACTAAGCTGTGCTGACATTACCCCACTGTAAGCAGACTGCTGCTAAAGTAGAGCTATTGGATTGCTCAGCAAGGGAGAGGGAGAGAAAGGATAAGGGAACTCATAGGATGAGAATTGCTGACTGACAGCAGAGAGGTATTGCAGTTATCTGAGGCAGAACAAATGAATTAATCACCTTTAAACAAAGGAAGGTTACAGGGCCTGGGCAGGCATGGGGAAAGGGAGGGGGAACCACCAGAAGCAGAGTGTCAGAGAACTTCAAAAGTCCTTGCAGAGATTGAGTTCATAGATTCATAAAATCATAGAGTAGGAAGAGACCAAAGGGGCCATCCAGTCCAGCCCCCTAAGTTGTAAACTGCAGAACTGCGGAGCAATTTTGACATGAGTTGAGAAATGGGAGAATGACATTTCTGAAGCCTGGTTTGCTTCCCAGAGTGTGGACAGGATGGTCTGAAGAATGCAGGCTAATTCAGTTGTTTATATTTGTGTGAGAGAACAAATTCCATAAATGGAAAGTGTAGAAAGTGTAACACTCCATGAATTAAATTAGCACAGAAACCTTCAAATGGGTTACAAAAAAGTCAAGATGTAGAACAAATTCTGCCTAAGTGATTACCCAAGGGAGAAAAAAACGAACGAGAGCCCCCTTGATTATCAAGAGAAAAAAAAGTAAGCAATGGTTAGAATACAGTATGCTTTCTAAAAATGCATAGCACTGCTATTTTGGCATCCCTTACAAATCAGAAATGAGTAATTAAATATTTGTTAGCAAAATGATTCTGGAAGAAGGTCAAATCCAAAACTGACACCATAAACTTATATGTCAGCTGCGCTATCTAGAGCACTTTGGGATCTGAAGCCTTTTCTACTGGCATTGGTGGTATTTATTTGTTTAGACTTATATTCTACCTTGCAAGGATGTGGTGGCTTAGTGGTTAAGACACCAATTTGGTGATTGGAAGATTGGGAGGTGGGCAGTTTGAGGCCAGAGTGCCGCATGATGAGGTGAGCTCCTGTCACTAGTCCCAGCTTCTGCCAACCTAGCAGTTCAAAAGCATGCAAATGCAAGTAGATAAATAGATACCATTTCGGTGTAGTCATGCTGGCCACACGACCACCAGAGCAGTCCTCAGACAACGTTGGCTCTTCGCCTTAGAAACAGAGATGAGCACCACCCCCTACAGTCGGTTACGACTAGACATTCATGTCAAGGGACTACCTTTACCTCTTACCTTTTATATCCTACCTCGCTGCATAAAAATTGGCATCCAAAACAGCTGTAGGACAGTAATAATACAGAGTAGGCTCATGTAAATAAGCACATAAGCTTATTTAAATAAAAATAGTAATGAATTATGACAGCTTGGGACAAGCAAGGATACATAATGTTTATTCTGCATAGAATATCATGAATCCATTGCTCTCTATGATGGGAGCTGGAAATCTGTGGCCCTCCAGTTGTTTTTAGAGAATAACTGCTGCTGTCCACCTAGGGGTCACTGACAGCCGTGATGGTTGGACAGATGCATGTTAGATTTTAACATCTGGAAGACCATAAATTTTTTATCTCAGCTTTATGGTAATTTGTTGTTTTCAATACTATAGCAAATAAGGAACAGAGAACATGTAAGAACTCAGTATTGAAAGAGGGGCTGTTATTATTTGCCATCAAATCAATTTTGACAGACAATCTTATGAACAGAATCATAGAATTCTAGAGTTGGAAGAGGTCTCAAGGGTCATCCAGTCCAACCCCTGTAATGTAGGAATACACAATCAAAGCACCCCCACCAGATGGTCATCTAGGCTCTGTTTAAAGGCTTTCAAAGAAGGAGACTCCACCACTTGCCAAGGCAGCAAATGAGAGATCCAAGAGCCCCTTCCATCAACCCCACTCAGGCTTCCTTGATTTAATCAATTTGCCTGTAGTGCATTCTTCCTCTTTTTCTACTGCTTTCCACTTTATTGAGCATCATCATCTTTTTCAATATGTCATGTTGTTTCATAAAGTATGATCGCCTCAGTTTAGTCATCTTGGATTCTAGTGAAGAATGATTAAACTTAGGACTTATTCATTTGTCTTTTTCACAATCCATGGTATCTGTAAAAATTTTCTCTGGTACCATATGTAAGTAAGCTGATTTTCTCCTGTCAGCTTTCTTCACTGTCCAGCTTTCACAGTCATATATAGAAATTAGTAATACTATGGCATGGCTTATTCTGATTTTGTTATTTAATTATATTTAAAGAAAGAGTAGTTTAAAATTTTGCAACAGAGAGGAGTAGAAATATGATTCATTGCAGAAGAACAAGCAACTGTACATACATATTTCTGTGACTCAACCTCAGGACCCCTCAGATGCTGAGTTTGCTCAAAAGGTCCTGCAAAACCCTTAAACAAACCAAAGGCAGATTCTGAGGAAAAACAGAAAACTTCCTTGAAGAATGACAGACATTGTCCACCACTGAGCCCATACTGGTCATTCAAAATTGTCAGGTGAAGAATTTGGAAGCCCCGTAATATCAGCCCACCAACCACCTAAATATGATGGAGACTGATGAGGCAATAAGCTCTTCTTGAGGATATCATAAAATGCTATAATGCATGACTTCAACTCAGGGCAAGCCTTTTAAAGCTTCTGCTTCTTCCACTTAGAAAGGCTGTGTGTGCAGTTGTGAGTTCTTCACAGAGCATATGAGAACTACTTATGAATTCAGTTATGCAACCAACACCTAAATATACAGTTGTCCCTTCTGATTCACAGGGGATCCATTGCCCCCCCCCCCCCCCCACGAAGGGGAGAAATTGACAACATTGGAGCCCCATGGATTACAATGAGGGGGCGCTCCCATGTGCAGCACTGTGCACGTGACTCAGGCATGTATACCATTATGTCCCTCCCAGCTTGCTCTCTGCAAAACACTAAGGGACTCAAATGGCAAAACCACAAATCAGGAGAGACGACAGTACTCTGAATATACTGAATATACTATTTATTCTGGACATGCTTAAGAACAGCTTTGCCTGTGCTAGTACACAGCATCTGGAATTGGTCCATTTCCCAAACTCTGACCTAGAGACTGTCAAACTTGATACATATTTGAATTGCATATGTTTGGAAATTATTATTTCTGACTAATGAAATTACTATTTCTCACTACTATTTCTGATAATGATTGCTTGTGCAAACAACAACACCCTTTCCTTTTAGCAGAAGGCATCACAAAATGGTTTTCACTGTCAGAGGAATATCTCCTTATCATCAAGACGTTCTCCTGCTTTTTTCCATCCTCACTTTGGCATTACTCAGAAGACTACTACATCCAGTGTCACACTGGGATCTCACGGTCCTCTCCCTGCAGCCCCCTTCATCTGAAATCTGACCTGCAGCCTTCTAGAGCCATTTTTAATGGTATAGGGTGGGTTGCAGTATGGAGAGGGACCATCTTTTCCTGATTTTAAAACAAAAGCAGTTCTGTCAAGTGAAAGTAACCCATTGGATTTGGCCCACAGAAATCAATGCTGTAGGAATACAGATTTTCACGATTTGATAATCTGCTTTCATTTTAAAGAAACCTGTTAGATCTTATGGCTGAAAAGATCTAGTTGAAAGTGTCGGCTGAAAGCTCAACTGAGTGGCAGATTATGGTCTTTCAGTTATCCTATGAAACAAATAAGATTGGGGAGTTTGCAATGTCCTGTCCTCTCTTTCTCTTACACATATCTTGAAGCAAGACTTCATGGTTGATCAAAAAAGCAGTAGTTTGAGTGTTCCCTTCAAATCAAGGCTGCAGTCACAGTTTAGTATTGGTGCAGTACACGCTACCAATCAAGATTTCATACTACAGTTTCATGCATTTGACATCATGACAAACTGACTTTACAAAGCTTTTAGTGGTTATTTAGTGGTTGGAGATTTCTTGGTTGTCTTTGTTCATGAATTCAGCTTTACTGATAGGTGTGTGAAGGTAGGAGGAGAAGAACAAGCATTTGGATTCATCACTTTTTGGCGCAGTAGTGCGTGTGATATCTGATGGTTACCTATGACTCTTGAGGCTGGAGCTTTAGCAATTTATTGTATAGGATCAGTGTCTCACTCCATGAAGTTAACTTTTTTTTTTTATTGATATTTTCAAAGTTTTTAACAAATACAAAGAGAGACAAAGACAAAGAACCAAATATATTTACAATAACAATACATAAAACTTTCACATACCTAGACAGTATATTCCTCACTCCCCTCCTCACTACATTTAACATTAATAAAACACAATTAACATATACTATACCTTCCAACTGTCTGAGTCTCTATACAGTGTATCAAATTTCCATTGTTTTTATCTTACATGTAGCTTAAATGTTTCCTTCACTAAGTGCACAGTTAGTTCAATCCGATTTACAACCATAGATTTCTTATCCTAGGAATCTTTGAACAATCTTTTACCCTATAATTTAACTCAAGCGAGTAAATCCATATGAACATATTATCAGAAAATGTGTGAAGCATACCCTTTATTTAATACTTAATTCTTAATTGTCTTCTCATTAAATTCCTATTTTTTTTCCCTTTTAACAATTTTTTCTGGAATAAATTTACTGTTTTAATTCCTTTTAATCCGTTTTTTTTTTTTTATCTTATGAAGTTACTTCATGCAGGGAGGATTATATAGCTTGGCTATAACTTGTGTAAGAGAAACATAAGTTCAGTTTCATTACTCTATATTCGTTTATAAATTGAAAACTTAAGTTCAAATTGAGATCTGATTTCCAAAACTTTCAAATTCTGTTTCTCACCGCCTACTAAATTTGATGTTATACGATTATCTCAGGACCACAATATTTTTCCATTTTCTTTCTATAAATGTATAAAAAGGTTCCCACTCTTTTTTAATAGATTCTTCATTTTTTTCCCTCATCCAGCACGTCATCTTATCCATTTCTGCCATTTCAAATACTTTCATTAGCCATTTTTCCATGGATGGGGTCTGGTCAGATTTCCAAAATGTAGCGTATACGATTCTAGCACATGTAAGAAGATAAAAAATTAGTTTACCATGTTGTTTCTGCAATTCTGAGTCAATCATGCCAAGTAGATATGTTTCAGGGAGAAAGGAAATTTGAATGTTTAGCTCTTTAATTATAATATTATGTACCTTTAGCCAATATTTTTTTGCCACAGTACATGTCCACCATACGTGGTAATAAGATCCTATCGCTTTAAGACACTTCCAACAGTCTGGTTTACTGCCTTTAAACATTAAGGAGATTCTCTGTGGGGAGAGATGCCATCTATATGTCATTTTATATATGTTCTCCTTTAAGTTCTGATTACTAGTATATTTAAGACCTTTAGTCCAAATATTCTCCCATTTTTTATATGCTATGTTTTTTATATGCCTACATTCTGTGCCCATAGGATCATGCTTCGTCTGATCACCTCCTCCTCCGTATCCCAACTCAAAATCATTTTATAAAATTTAGCAATAGCATTCTTCTTTCCTTTCCCCATTATCTCTTCCCATTCATTTCTCTTGTTACAAATACCTGGCTGTAGCTTATCAATTTTCCATCTTTCTTTTAGTTGCATGTACAAATACCAATGACATGAGGTGCCTGAGCTTTGTAACTCTTCCATTGTTTTAAATTCTGTCAAATTCTGTGTTACGTTAATTAGATCCGCATATCTTAACCATTTTTTCTTTGGTATACCTTCCCTCCCAAAGAGAGCTTCGTGTGGAGAGCAACTGTGCACGATTTGATTACACAGTCTCAATTTTAATTTATCCCACACCTTCAACATTGATCTAATAATAATATGATTTTTACATTCTCTATGAATTTTATCTTTATTGTAGAATAGATAACCGTGAAACCCAAATCTTAATCCATCTCCTTCTAGGTTTAATATATACTCATTTTCTAACATAATCCATTCTATTAACCACAACAATACAGATGCAAAATAATAGATTTTCAAATTTGGAAGTCCCAGACCTCCTCTACCTTTCTCATCACACATTATTTTCTTTCCAATTCTAGCCTTCTTTTTGTTCCAAATAAATTTCATTATGTCATTTTGCCACATGTCCAAAGGTTTAAAGGAATGCAAAATCGGAATGGTTTGGAACATGAACAAAATTTTAGGAAGCACACTCATTTGAATAACTGCTATCTTCCCCAAAAGAGATAGTTCAATATTCCTCCATTTATCAAGGTCTTGTTTGATGTTCCTCCACGTTTCCTCATAGTTGTTGTGGAATAAGTCTGTGTTTCTGTTGGTTATAGTTATTCCCAAATACTTCACTTTTTTTCCTATCCTGAATCCCGAAAGTTCTTCCAAATACTTGGTAGCCGCGTTGTCCATGTTTTTCGTCAGCATATTAGTTTTATCCTTATTCACTTTAAGGCCAGAAGCTTTTTCAAATTCTTGTACAAGATTAATTAAAGTTTGGATACTATTACAAGGGTTTTCCAGGATATAAACTACATCATCGGCGAATAACCTCATTTTATACCTATGACTCTTGAGGCTGGAGCTTTAGCAATTTATTGTATAGGATCAGTGTCTCACTCCATGAAGTTAACTTTATTGATGCAGTCAGTGATCACTAGAATGGAATCTTTCATTCCTCCAACAATTTATTCTTATATATAAACAAATATGACAGTTATACAAAAAGAAAAGGGAAAGGGCATTAATAAATTCAACACTTTTTAAAAATACTTCTAAATATGACTTCTGAGTTGAAAATAAAATAAAACAGAAGAATCATCAAAGAAATGCTCATCAAATATTCAGATGTTTACTTAAAAAGAAAGAAAATAACCCTAATATGAGAGATTAATTATAAAATAACCTCAATAAATTTACCCAGTCCAGTTTATCTCTGCTATTCATGATCACAACCGTAAGATGAATAAATACAAAATTAATTAGATATGCTTATATGTAACAGTCAGGAGCAGTTAGTATACATTATTTCTCTACAATGGCCTTCTTATAACTGCAACACAAAGTCTGATCACATCGCATTGGTTTATCTTCCATAAACTTCTATAGGCAAAAGTCAACTACATTTGCTGCCCATAACAGACTATCAGGGTTATTTGGCCTCGAGTCCTACTGGTAGTCACCAATACAGTACAGTAGATGTAATAAATCAGTGACTGAAGAGTCAGCCAACATTTACATGGCTCCCATTGATTCAATATGTCAACTTTTGTTACGGGTACCAATAGGATTCATCCCTACAATAAATATAGCCTGTTTGAGATGAGTGAGAGCATCATAGTCATGAGGTAATGATCGTCATGTACACAGAAGTAAAACAGTGAATAAAAGCTTTGCTTGTGTGAAATGGTGTCCCCATTTGATTTATTTGTATTCTCTACCTGCTGTGTTGACAGCAGCAGTTTTTGAAAAATCAATTGTTGTCACAGGAACTGAAGTCTTAATGTATCACTCCATATGAAACTTATGGATATATTAAATAACAGTCACATGGATCAAGGGTGAGCATAGTATGGCCCATGGGTTGCATGCAATCCCTGGTCCTCGCTTTGTGGCCTTGAGACCTACCATTATTCCCCAAAAGGCTCAAACTCCACATCAGCTTTTTATTTAAAAAAAAACCACATGATTTTTTAAGCAAATTTTGTCCCAAAACATGCAGAAAGCCCACAAAAACACAAAAACACATGGGAACACACTCACCCACCCCCCAGAAGACAATACTATACCTATATACCTCAGTTTTCCTCTGCATGTTCTTTCAATATGGTGTCAAAAAGTGACAATTTTTCATTTCTTGTCACCACTTTGAGTGGGATTGCAGGGGTATTTTGGCTTGCTGGGGAGGTGCAGGCCACAGGAAGCCTGGTGGAGAGATTAGACCCTAGTCCATGTACTTGCTCACCCTGACATAAATAATGCCGTCCTGTAAGCAGAGCTAGGTAGAATGGTGTTATCATGCTCTCTTGAGCAGATAATATGGAACCTGCCACCTGTCTGAATCGACCCATATAAAAAAGATACACAAGCACATATAAACACATATGCATGGACTGTAGCGTAATGATGGCTAATTCAGGAAGGCAAAGGTGAAGAAGAAGAAGAAAGAAAGATAAAGGAGGGCAACCTACAGTTTGAAGTGTCACCATGTAATTTCCCTGGCAATAATATTTTAGCAAGGATTAGAGTTGATTGAGACAGCAATAGGATTTGGATGTTCATAACATTTTTAATGCCAATCAAGCAGTTGGAAGTGCACAATGTAGCATTTAAAAGCGCTCAGATACTGAAGTATAAATGGCATAAACAGAGATTACAAAAATGAAAAACCCCATAAAGCTACAAAATGAGTGAAAATTAACAGCCGCAAAAAATAATAATAATAATAATGAGAAAAGTAAACAATACCACATAAATAAATGGGGCTAGGGAACAGATTTTATGGAATATTTCCAAGTAAGAGAATAAATGCTGCAATGTGCAGACAGATCTGGTTTTGCTTATTTGCATCTTCCCTTTAATTCAGGTCGCTCAAAGAACTAATAAAGAGAGATGGATGTGAAAACAATCTAGCTACAACCTCTATCACCCAGAGTTGATATGGATGGTTATAACATTTTTATCAAGATCATCCTGTACATAGTACATGGCTGGAATGATGGAGATTGTGATTACATTCCAATGAAGTGCTTGTTCTAGGTTGAGGTGTACAGACTGTTGAACACCTTGTATAAAAAAGTGCAGCTACAGCTCTAACAACAGCCCAATAGGATTTTTGCCTAAATTTATAACCCTTTGTGGTAGGATGGGCATCAGATTTATTACTTGGTCACTCTATGAGCTTCAAGACCGACATTCAGGGAGGCTGCCCCCCTCCCTGCTTGCCTTTCATTGGCAAGCTAAGACGTATTTTTTTAAAGCAAGTATTTAACATATAATATATTAATTATTTAATATATAATCATTCCAGGGTGGCTTTTGTTGTTGGGGGGAGTGTTGGTTGTGCTTTTTAGCTTTTTTATATTTTTATGTGGTTTTATGCTGTTAGATTATTTTAACTGTTTTGAATTTTTATTGTAGTGTTTTTCAAAATGGGTTTTATCTGTCAGCCTCCTTGGGTCCCTTCTGGGAGAAAGTCATCACACAAATGAAATAAATAAATAAATAAGAAGACTATAAAGTGATTTAAACCCACATTCTCCCACTCCAGGGTTAATGTTCTACCAGGAACTGGCCTTCTGTGAACTAAATGGGGGGGGGGGAACTTACATGAAGGTAGCATTGTATGAGTAAGGAAGAGCAGAGATTTCCTCTTGGCCAAACAACTCATCTTGGACATTCTCTCTGGTGCTTCCTAAACATGTCCACATATTGCATGGTTTTCTGCAAGTGGGGTCAGGCAATATAATGCTACCTTTGTGTATAGAGCAAAAATGGTCTAGACTGGAAAAGGGAACTCTATTACTGCTAACCTGTTTTGAAGCACCGTCAGAGAGAAATGACACAAAGGATAGTTGTTATTTTGTGAGGGAAATGTTCAGCCTTCCTTATAAAATCCACAATGGAGTTTCAAACAGCAATAGCAACATTTCTTTCCCATCCACCACTATGAAACAATCTAGCTCCTAATGAGGTGATGTCTTGTACATCTCTCCACAGCGGAGGATATGAAAGTTCATTTTTGATGTGATGAAAAAACAGAGAGAGAGGAAATGTAAAGCACTGGTTCCACCTCCCCCTCCCTTTTCTAAATTTCTGCCTTTAAATATTACTTAAAGTCATTTGTTGTCAAATCCCCTTGATAGCAATGCAAAGTGAAATAATTCCAATTAGACTTAAATAGAATGAAGAAACATAAAACCCTTGGGGAGGGGATAGGAAATGATGCTTTAGTTTCTGTCAGAGTTAGCACCCAGAATCCCAGACAATCAACCAGTCAGCTTGATTGATATAATCAACAGCACTTTATTGATAGATCCAGAATCAGACATGTGCCTCACTCAGCTTCTTAGCTGAGACTAACCACACCCTCCCAAAGACAAAGTAACAGAATCCCCAAAAGCCAAATCCCCTCCCAAGCAGAAACCCGCCAAGCGAAGCCCCTCCTGGTTCCCACAGAAGTGAAAGCACATTCCCAGCTCTGAGCGCTCGGAGAGCCAGGCCTTCAAGGCCACTAAATAAGACACCTGGCCCTGCTATGCACTAACTATCACTATCTACTCTTCTACTGCAGCTAAAGCCCCATCATCCCCCAACTACTATACTACACTACAAAACACTATCTGGTAGAATACTAACAGGATTCTAACAGTTTCCCTGACTCCTGCCTTATTGCTTACAGTATGAGTCTTTTATTATTCTATTTTAGTCTTGTGCATTTAAGTTCTAAATACATATCACACAGAAGCTTTCCGTGTGTGTGTGTGTGTGTGTGTGTGTATAAAAGATTTCCTGTAACATTCCATCAACACAGTGCTTTTTGAGGGGAGGGGGTTGTCTGAAATGAGATACGTGGTTCCAGCTGTCAAGAGTAGATTGTATACCTTATTGAATGCTGGGAAGAACAGTAGGCTGCTGAGAATTGTTTGGAACAGTTGATGAGGCACATAGGTTGGACTTGAAATCAGTTCTACTGTTCATTTCACATCTAATGCAGAGTTAACACTTCAGCAAATGAAATCAATTAACCCAGCATAATTGCTTAACAAGATAAGCAGTCGTCTGCATTAGAGATGTGTCAGGATTTAACAAGCCGGAGATTACCTAGACATATCCAAACATCACAAAATGTAAGGGATTAGATGACTGCATTGATACCATTGATTTCAACGTGTGTCACCATTTGAAATGTCCCTCTAAGAAGAGAAACATGTGGTGTGCTCCTCCATCATCCTTTCATAAAGGTACACATGGGTTCCATTACTAAGTGATCTTGTCATGAATGGAAAACATGAGATGAAGCATAAAGTGTTGAGAAGGAAGAATGAATTAAACATGCTGATACTCCATATGGAATTAAATGGCATGAAAATAAAGTTTACTGTATTGGGGAGTATGGTCTAATCAAGGTTAAGCTGGTAAACTTTAAAAAGTAAGAAGTCTCAATTTTTCCACGGGAACAAGGCATGAGGGGTAGTGTCATCCCATGTCTTCTTTAGACAGCACTCTTTTCAAACACTTTTTTGAAAAACATTTTGCAGAGAAAATCAGTCCAAATGAATCTGAGCTCCACAGTGGAGGTAGATTCTAGGGAGGCACACACTACCCTGATGTAGGAGAGTTTCAATTTATTCAACATAATCATATGGACCAGTTGCTTGGAGAAATGTGTCCAACTACTTGTTAGAGACATGTCCATCCTGACTAGAGTTGCTAGGAAGGCCTGATTAATTGGGTGGTGGAGGGTGTAAATATTTCTTTGAAAGAGGATTCTGTTTCACCCCCTCTATAGGACGTAATTATAAGAACTCTGTTGAAGAGACAATAGCTGGAACCCTAAACTCTAGGTGATCATTTGCCTGTTTCTAATCTTCAACATGTAAAGAATGTCTTAGAGTAAAGAGATAACCTGTTCTGTTAACTGGAGTGTATCCCTGCTGGTTCTGCTGGTCCTCTCATAAGTCATGGTACAGTAGTAGAATTTAGAGACCAAGGGGCAAAACAGACCACCCCTTTCCTCACCGCATGCCACAGTCCTGATCTGGCACTTTGGCAGCGCTAAAAAGAATGGCAAAATGCCACTCCTTTTAGTGTCAGCAAAAAGGCATTTTTGCCACTGTGACGATGGCTTTTTGGCATTCCTTTGGCACAGCATGACTCAACACTGTGCCAACGGAACGCTGTAATGCCCCCGTTGTTTAGTTGGGTGCACGGCATGATGCCAGCATTACGCTGGTGTCAGGGTGTGCGGTGATAAAACCCCACACTCCTATGCTGGTGCTTCAAGCCAGTCTGACTATGCAGATGGCATCCAGTGAAGTGCATTCATCCATCCATCTATCCAGGGAAAGAAAACACAAAGGTGGGAGAGACTGGAGGGTCCCCACCAACTATGTCAGCATTTATTTAAGTGTTGGGGAAATTGGTTTGCTCAGTGAAGCTTGTGAGAGGCTAGGTGACTTGAGGATCATTTTCATCTGGAGAGAGAGCCAATGTGGCATATTGGTTTGAGTGTTAGACTAGGACTCTGGAGAGCAAGGTTTGATTCTCCTCTCAGCCATAAAACCCACTAGATGACGTTGGGCAAGTCACATGCTCTCAGCCTTACAGGAAGGCAATGGCAAACCTTCTCTGAACAAATCTTGCCAAAAAACCCCATGATACATTTGCCTTAGGATCACCATAAATTGGAAGTGACAGAAAGGATCATGGCACACACACAACTGCTGGGGGACTCCAATTTGGGTGACTACAGAAGATTTTTATTTAGAAATACACAAGAGTGCAATCAAACACACAATAGTATTTCAAACAACACCACCATACAGAACTAATCGAAACTGAGATACAGAAATTGGATAGTAGAAGCTTAGGGCTGTAGAGAGGGTAATATATACCTGTCCTGCAGAGGAAACCACAGAAAGCAGGATGTTGTTCATATGGCATTTGAGAGTGACAAAGTGAGTGGAAGAGACTCCATACATACAGTATACAAGGGTAAAGCTGGAGCAGATATTTATACTTAATATCAAGGGGTGCTAGGTGCTATCTTGTAATGTAACAAAGTCCTTATGGTTTCCCCAGAGAATTGGCAAAGGGTTTCTGGAACAACTGATGGCTTTAACTTCAGAGTAACAAAAATATTGGATGGATTTAGGTCAACCCTAAAATAGATGGACAAGGAAGTTGGCTGGGAACATAGCAGGGGTTAGGTAGGAAGTGTTGGCTTACTCACCTTTGCCTTTGTTTCTAGAGTGAGAGGATATGGGAAGATCTGGAGGGGGGAGGAGGACGGATTGATTAGCAAAACCATTTAGCTTTTATCTTGGTATCACTTGAATCCTTCACATGTCTTTGGGTCTATATGCCATTCCCATGGGAAAGTCTCCTGGAGTCCCAAAGGCCATCATGATCTCTTAAAAACATGCCTGGCCCCAGATATGAAAAACATGAAAACATAGGAACCCCACTGTGACAGAGTCATAGACTTGGTGGGTCCTTCAGGAGCTTACATTTTTACCCCAGATCAGCAAACGGATAACCACAGGAAGTCCATTTCGCCCCAAAATCCTCTACAAGCAAATCCGAGGCTTGCACAACCCATTGAGGGACAAATGACCTTGGCACAGGTCTTTGAAAGCGGAGTAAAGCTGTATCTTTTGGGGGGGGGGACGAGTCCAGTGAATACGAACTTGGCCCCCAATCATGATCGGGGCAAGTGCAGGGGGGGGGTTTAGGTCAGAGGGGAGGGCAGAAAGCGGAACTGGAGAAAGGGTGCCATGCCAAGAGAATCGGGGTGACGGAGGAGGAGAAGGAGGAGAAGGAAGGAGCCTTGAAAGGATGCCAAGATATGGAGGATGAGGATGAAGGAGCCGGGGGGGAGGGGAAGGGGACCATAGGGTAATTGGGGTAACGGAGCAGGAGCAGGAGAAGGAAGGAGCAGGATGAAGGGTCAAGTTCAGGGGAGGGAATCAGGTCAGAGGGAGGGCACAGAATGGAACAAGCTTCCCTCTCGCACCAGGCAGCTTTCTCTCTCTCTTTTTATTTTTTATTTTTGACAGACTATGTGCATGCTTTTTGCTACAGGTAGATACATATATAGATAGAATGTGTGTCTGCTTGTGCTACTTTCCCTTTCATTTCCTTGCTCCCAGCATGGCACTTTGCAATAGGCATTTTTTCTAAATTATTTTTTATATGCGAATGCTACAATGTGAATGTTACAAATGTTTCTTTTTCAATTTGGCAAATTAATACAGAATGCTTTTGCTACTGTATGTGTCTGTAAGGAATTTTGGGGTGGCTGAGGGAAAGCAAAGGATGCAGAGATGCCATTTGGGGTGAGGAATTTATTATTATTATTATTATTATTATTATTATTATTATTATTGTATGTGTATGAAGCATTCTGGGGGTCGCAAGGAGGAAGGATGCAGAGATTGCATTAGATTGCATTTTGGGGTTGAAAACAGCAACGGGGAAGATCCATAATCTGTAGTGACCCAAATACACACAACACACACACACACCTGGAGGTTTTTAAATTTGACAGTGCTACTGCCAACGTGGTTTTTTAAAAAAAGGAGGGGGGAAGCACACTTCCGATTGCTCAATGGCTGAGGAAATGTCACCTTGACAAAAGTGGAACTGAATTTGATTGACAGCAAGGCGCCTTCATTTTAATATTTAACCGGTTCCGCAAATGTGAACTCTCCGCAAGAAGCTGCAAGGCCATTCAGGGGTTTAATTACCCTGATGGGTTGGTAAATTATTAGTGGGCATTTGCTTCCAGAAGGATTTTTTTTTTGGGGCCGGGGGGGGGGGGGCGGACCGAACTGCCCAGTTCCATCCAGTGCCAAATAGGTGAGTTGGAAGAGGGCCTTGGTTGCCTGCAGCCAATCACAGTTCAGGCCATGTGAGGGAAGGGCTGCAGGGGAAGAGAAGGTATAAGGGAAGGAGAGAAGGAAGTCGGTAAGAGTTATGAGTAGTAGTCAACAGAAGATTCTGACTGGGCCTTAGAGAGGGTCTAGACAAACCAGTAAGAGAAGCTGGGAAGAGACAAAGGATTTAATTGCATTGGCTTGGCTCCCATGATAGAGTGGGATGTAACTTTAAGAAGGTGAATTTTATCACATTTCCTGTTCTTGGGAAGATGTAAGGAGGAGCCCAGAGAAGGCCAGTTGCAAAGTGGGCTGTGTACTCCCTCCCTGGCGATGGGGAAATGTGATAACATGAATTGTGTAACATGAATGGGCATTTTGTTGAACATGAGACACAGCAGGCTGAGTTTAAGATGCTTGTTCCAATATATCTTCAGTCTTTTTTCTTCTTAGAGCAGAGGAAGGTGCTGGAAGGCTGGTTGCACTCATAAACAACTTCATATTACACAATGTTGGAGCGTTGAAGCAAATTGTGGTGCAGACACGGATGGTCAGAGCGCTTGAGTGACTTGCCTTTTCTCTTCTTTATATTCCTTACCAAATGAGTTATGTGCAACTGACTTTTGATATTTGTTTTTTCAGTCTCCATTTGACTCCTGCACTTCAAGGAGACCGTGGGATGGGTGTAATAGGCACTTGCTGCATAATAACATTGTAGCAGAATGTGTCCTGAGAATAATGAATGTCCTCAGTTTTAATACCATGAAATTGTCGTGAGTGACTGGATATACCAATTTAGAGTAAAAGAAACACATAGAAAAAGGAGATAGCCTTTTTCACACTTTAAATTAAAGTAGCACCCACACAGTAGTTTCTAGCCCGCCCCCCTTAAAGGATCTGTTTTCACTACCAAAGAGGCAGCAGTTGGCAGAAGGATAAGTGGGCATGTTTTTACAGTTGAAAATATCACATAGTGTTTTTTTATAACCATAGGTCACCACTTCCAGTTGCTAGCCCTCTGCAATTGCTGCACATTTGAAAGCATTCTCTTCTCCCAACATATTTCATAAATCAGTGAATTGGAAGAGACCACAAAGGTCATCCCAGTCCAACCCTCCTCTGCCCATGCAGATAGCACAATCAAACACTCCCAAGCCTCGTCTCAACCATCTGTTTAAAAACCCTCCAAAGAAGGAGACTCCACATACAGATATTTCCACTGCCAAACAGCGTCTTACTGTCAGGAGGTTTCTTTCTAATGTTTAGGTACAATTCCTCTTTCCTATATTACATGTCCTAGTCCCTTCGTGGAGCCAAAAACAGGCTTGCTCCAGTCCTCATATTGACATCCCTTTCAAATATTGTAATATGCCTATCAGTTTACCTCTTAATATGGCTCTTCCCCTATCGCTAAACATACCCAGCTCTCTGAAACACTCAACATGGTTTTTCCCAGATCTTTCCACCATTTTGGTTGGCCCTCCTCTGGACCTGTGTTCCAGCCTTATTCATATCCTCCTTCAGCTTTGTGATGCCCAGGAACTGGTAGATAGTCAGTCGGCCCTTCTTTATACACTGATTTTTATACACAGATGTCAAGCATACATGGTTTGAAATATTCAAAAAAGGATACATTTTCAAATATCAAACCGTGTGTTTTCTTTTTTCCTTTTTTAAAAATCAGGGACCCACCATTTCTGCTATGGTCATTATATTTTTTATGACTTAAACATACACGTATTTGGTGTTATACACGGGGGATCTTGGAACGGCCAAACCCCAGTGGTATAACCAGTGTTCCCACTGTATTCGCTAGGTGAGGTCTGGAACAACCAGAATACAGTGGCGCTATTCTATGTTTGGGAGCCCTGGCACGCAGTGGTGTTAAATCCTGTTACTGCAGCCTCTCACTCAAACTTTATGGGTTGCAAGTTTTAATACCAGCGAAAGGGCTCAAGCTCGATTCAGGCCGTTGCATCTCTCTGAGGTGGTCGCTAAAATGAGTACCCAGATTGTTGGGGGCAATTAGCTTACACTTGTTAAACCTCCCGCCTAGACACTGTTGTTTCAGTAAGAAGCAGTATATAATGAAGTGTGTTTGGTGTTTTTGTTTTGTTTTGTTTTTTTTGGCAAGCGTCGGTTCCTTACTCACTAGTGGGTTGGGTAGGTTTGCAGTACACCTCTTGGCTTCTCCCCAGTTTGTTGGTTTTTTTAAATTGAGTATTACAGCAGGCTGGGAAGCCAGCTCAAGATGCATTGCTGGGCCTATGGTAGTTTGTAGAGACAGCCTGTCCATCTGCTCCCGTGTCCAAAGGTGGCTCACACTCACTAGGGATTGGTGTGGGAGCTCCAAAGCACCTGGAGAGCATCAGTTTGTTGTTAAAGGCGCTCTAATAGGCATGGGAGCCTTGAAGTAATGGGTTTTACATTGTTTTAAAAAAAAAGATCAGGTGTTGATGGGGATCTTGAAACAAGTCCCCAAGGCAGCATCATATTCTTTTTCTGGGAGGCATCACTAAGTATTCGAGCAGCAGGGTGGGTAGAGTCATCAGACAATGCCGTCTGGCCTAGCAGGAAAAGCAAAAGATCTACTTGGCCCCCGACAGTAATAAAAGGTAGTTGAAGCAACCAAAGGGTAGTAGTAAAAAAGTCAGTTACTATAAATGGTGCTTTACACATCATTACCTTCTTTTCATTACTTAAGATACAAATGGTGGCCATCCCAGAAGAGCTATATATAGGAAACATTCCTATTCTTTCACTCTCTACTGTAGTTCGCAAATGTTACTTTTGATTTCACAGCTTCTCTCTCGTCATCAAGTGTTCCCTTGCTATACTTTTATTGATTCGTGGTGCACTGAAGGTTTTTTTTATTAGTCGCTTTGATGAATGCTTGAAATTGAAAAACCTCAGATTTGGTTCTTCAGTCTCTCCCCTCTTTAAAAGAGCAAATGGACAGCTTGGAGGAATTTTTCTTCTGTTCCCAACTTCGTCCATATGTTTTGTTTGTGTCTCAGAACAGTCCTTTCTAAAACCAACACCGTACCATATTTTGAAAGGCATCCCATTTTCCATCTTTACTGCAGATAAGAATTCAGTGACCATGTGAGAGTGGCTGTTAAAGCCTGAGGCTGCCATACTCCTCCCATGATGTATACACAGTGAGATCAGTTTTACATCCCCATGTTTCATAGCCATCATTTTCACTTGCACATGCACGTCAGTCCCCAGTCCCAGTTGTTCCCCACCTTCCCCGTATTCCTAGTCCAGTCTGGTTTGCTGGAAGTTGGCCACTTTGACTGATGGGGGAAGACAGGGTTCAGTTCCCAGGTTGGGAGTGTCACACGCAAAATCAATTCTATGTTGATGATAAGTACTGCCTAGCTCACGCCCTAAATTCGAGAACAGGATAGCAGGATTGGGCTGATGCCAACAGCAGTAGTAATAACAACAGCAACTACATGTGCTTGCCTATACCATGTATCAGTGAACTCAGCACTTTCCTAAGCGGTTTCAATAGTGTAAACCAATGCCCCCAACAAGCTGGGTACTCATTTTATGATGCCTACAAGGATGGAAGACCGAGTCAAGTCTTGGAGCACTGCCTGGGATGGAACTCACAACTTTGTGCGTACAGTACCAGCCATCAGATACCCCTGTACAACCAGGCGCTCCTTGCTCAGTGGTAAATATGGCCCGATCAGTCCCCAGAGGAAGGAATATCAGGATTGGAATCTCACGTCGTACTAAGTACACATGTGTTCCTCTCCTCTCTGTGGATCCTGAATGGCTTCATGTTCCTCAGCTTCCACCCAGAGAACAAACATCCGAGGCGTGAAGGTTAGCCCGGATTCATGTGAACACTCAGAAGAACATCTGGCTGGTGACGTCTTGAGTGACAGGAAAGCAGATGTAATCTCTTCCCAGTCTTCCCCCTTGGCCTGGCAAACTAAGCTAACTACTGAGGGATGAGCCACTTTGTGTCCTAACCCTTCTCGTTTCCACTGGAATGTTCCTCTGTATGGTCCTGCAGGAAGAGGACGTAGCTGCTGCTGGTTCCCTGCACCTTCTTAGGGGCAGGTGGAGTTGATGGGGAACTTGCACTCACATTTTCTTCTTTCACGCGTCCTGGGACCCTCCGCAGCTGATATTTTACGTTCCCCCTCTCTTGTTTGTGGATCGCCTCCCCGCAGCAGGCTATCCCTGGCAGGTAGGATGCCTGGACGTTTTGCAGCCTGTGCCCTTTCTCCGTTGTGTGATTTTCCCTCCATGGCTGAGTAGCTGGAAGACCTCTATATGCCTGCAGTATTGTAGTGTCCAAAGCGGTATGCCAGGTCCCTAGCAGTTGTAACAATATGGAGAGGACGTGCTTCCGTCTTCCTCCAGCCGCCCTGCTGCATGTTCAGCACTTAATGGACAAAATCATAGCATTATGCCTGAAGCAGGCCCCAGGTCAGCCTCCAGTTACTCTGTATTGTGTGGTACCCCTATTTCCCCTGGTTGGTCCCGTTTCATGCTCCTATGCACAAAGTGTGAACTGTCATGGGAAACTGCCTACGTGGTTTTAGTGTGAAAACAAACTCAAAGCTAGCTGTGGTGGGATTTGTACTTAATGGAGGGTCCAGATCGCATTGGGCTTTGAGTTGGAGGTCCCTTCTTCTGGTATGAGGCCATTGGAACGGCTCACCCCTGTCCAATAAGCAGAAAGCGCTCAGCCTCAGAGGTAGTGCCACACGTACATGGATGGCTTCCTTAACACTAGGCCGTCCTGCAATAGCAATATCCCCAGCTGGATAGCTTCCAATTCAAGCTAGGAAGGGGGGGGGGGTTTCCTTCATTTCATTCTGTGAGCTATCGTCTGGCGGAGAGAATCCATTTGTACAATAAAGGGATGAAACAACTCCAGTGTCTCCAAAGAACAGATGTGTGGTTTGCAAGGCCCTGAATCTGTTCCTTTCCTTTCTAAGGTTCTCCATGTAATTTTGTTTTGGTGGTGAGGGGTAGTACTTTCTCCTTCTTCAGTCCGCATGGCAGGGGCACACACCAAAACATGATTAAAACTTGCTGTTTAATATCATGAATTAAAGGAGAATTTTTTTTGGAGGCACTGGCCAACAGTCTACCTTCTCTGTCTGAACTTGACAAATGCCTCATCCCCCACCCCAACTACTGCAACTCTATGATGTGTGTCTTGTTTTGCTGGAATAGAAGTGAGTCGTACCTAAAGGCACCAGATCCTGTTCCAATCTTGGAACTAGGAAGATCGTTCTGGTTAATACTTGGATGGGAGACCATCCAATGGATATCAGGTGCGCTTAGGCCTAGTTTTCAGGGGGGAACTGGCAAAACCACATCTGAGTATTTCCTTGCCCTAAGAAACCACCCTATGGAATTCCATGGGGTCTCCCCATAAGTTGACAGGGGTACCTAAGCATGTACCCACACCCACCACACACACACAAAGCCTCTCAGCACATCCATGACATGTTTGTGTTGTATCTATCATTTTCTCCATGGGTGGATTAAAATCATGGCATCATCTAAATGGTTCTAAACACCAGCCTAAGCAATCTCAGACTGATTCCCATCTCTATTTGAAGTGGTGCTGGCCCCATGTAGAGCCAGTTGGCATACTATTGTGTGAAGAGTATTCAATTGGTGAGGTGAAATGTCAGTTTTCCCCAACTACTAGGTAAGTTTAATGGGAATCTATTAATGGCATGTATCAAGTAGCCCTCAATTAGATCCAAGGAGATCAAGTGTTTGGCCAGCCCTGCAGCCCAATTCCTAGACCTAGGAATGAGCTATGGCCCTGACACTCTCTCCCCACCATAACCTACCATATTCCCCCAGACAAGTGTGTGATTGTGTGCTTCAAGAAAAAGAGGATATGGTTGAAAGTAACATCGCCTGCTAAGATGTCTCCTGAAAACAGCCATGATCAACTCTCAGTTCCAACTGCAGCAGGTCCTTATACCCTAAAATTTGTACTATTTGGTACTTTCTATTTTAAAAAAATAACCACAATTGTAATGATGCCCCTTTGGTTTAATTATTATCACGATCAGTTACAATTACATAAGGTTTAATTAATTCCCATCATTTTGTTAATAGCTACAGAATTATTGGATCTGAAGACCGGAGACTGAGTAAATATCTTTTGAAATTATGAATGTTTATTTGACAGGCAAATACAGAGTCATCCTGGCCATATTAACCTGATGAGATTTTAAAGTAAGAGTTTCATTCTGTGCATCTATATTATATGATTTTTTTTCCCCCCCCAGAATGGAAGCAAGGATACAGTGCAGTTCATATTTAGTCCTCCTTTTTTGAGTGTGAATCCATGCAAATATACTACGACAAAACATGATATTGTATTGTTTTCCATAGTTAGTGGATTTTTTCATCCATTTGGGAAACTGCTTAGCCTTTCAGGGGACCAGTAGGATGTATTTAATTCGTCGCCCATCACATTCAAGCTTGTAGTGGGGCATTTATAAGCACCATGGTAAATTATTTTGCATAGTTCAATTCTATTACTGACATTATTTGCATCCATTTGCATGGTACTGGGGTTGTGTGAACTAAACTCATTTAAACATTATTTTTTCCAAGCGTGGCTGTCCACAAATTGCACAGACCACCGCAGCTCTTCTCCTCCGGATTGTATAAAAATTGTTACGAATATTAATTTATAAAACAAAAGGAAAACCCCTGGAGTTTCATTTTGCGTTCACTTGGTGATTTTAAGAGCTTTTTGCATTGTTGTATAAAATCCAAAGTAGTTCACTTTGATTAAGTCACACAACACACTCGCATGGGAATTATATGATCATTTAGAGGTTTTGTTGCTCTGCTCTGCTATCTCCCAGGCTCCCTAGCAAGCATGCTGCAATGGTGCTATTCCAACATCATCTGAAGGGTAGCATGATTTCTATCCACTATACGTATCTGCTTAATTGGGTAGGAAACTCTACTGACCCTATAACAGAGCATTATGAGCTTGCAATTTTAAGTCTTGTTGCTTGAATCAAGTATCTTAAATGTTAAGGTTTTCATTGGAATTCAGTTAGTATCTTTTGAGTTTCTCCTCTCTTTCCTCCCATCCTCTTCCCCTTTTCTTTTCTTGATTGATGTAGATACCAACTGTCCCTACAACTCACCTGTAACACCTCGGTCAAAAAAGTGTCTTTAGCACACAAACACATGTCGCAGATAACAGAGACACAGTTTGTTTCAAATAGATTGAACTTGTCCCTGGGTTCATTGCACCACACGGTTGTTATTCTTATGTGATATGAAAGAGTTTCTAAACGTGGAAGTAGAGTCGCTGCCAGTTCAAAAAATGATTTGGAGAAAGAGTTTGTCCAAGAGCTAGCAGGTGACTTCGTGCAAGCAGACATCCTTGAGACCATTGTTGTGTAAGTTCTTTGGGCAAGATAATCCACAATGCTTGGTGAATCGCCACCAAAGGATGCTCACACTAATAACGTAAAGCCATTCCTGTCCCCCAGAGGAAGACAACGTGTCCTGTGGAAGAGTGGCCTGTTGGCCCCCGCCCAATCCTCTAAAAAGTGAAATGATCAAAGAGCCTTTGAAAGTTCCATACGTTTATTTACGTTGCAAGGAATGTTTTGCCTTTTGTTTTCAAGGTCCTCAATAGTCCTTAGCAAGCACGTATGATCTATCTGATGTTATGTTGTCCGTGTCCTATGCCACCGAGAAGGGGGAGGTATTTCAATAAAGGCGTAATTGGTTTTTCTCCAAATTTATAGCCGTTGGTTGATTGTGCACAATAGTCAAAGATCAGCTGTAAGCAGATATATAGCAATCTTACCATAGTATGGCTTAATAACTCCTTACCTTTTTTAATTGTAGATGAAGGCGCCACATACAATCCTGTAGTGCAGTTCCTGTTCTTCGGTAACCCTTGGACATTGCTAGGTAATCAACACCAGCCCCGCGTAAAGGACAAGTGCGTGCCAGCATAACATCATCATAAAGGTTGTCGTCTTTTACAGTGTAACAACTTTGCATACCTTTATGCAGTATTTGCTACTTTGCAAGTTGCGTGTATTGGATTATATACAGCATTTTAGTGAGTTATATTAACAGTGCTGTTTATGGCCACATCCTGTTTGCTCTTTTCCACACTCCATTCTCTTCCTGCATCACTAAGGTGCAACAATTTTCTCTTCCTTTCTCTGGTAGATCATGGGTTTTGATTATGGATAAATGTTGCAATATTATGTGTGGTGTTGTTCTCCTCTCTCCTCGGTCTCCTTCTCCTCTTCCCTCCCTCTCTATAGTACTTACTACGTTGTATATATAGTTCTACACACGCCACCACACACACTACAAAAGTTAAGCTAGACCTGGTGACTGTTTGTTTGGGACCTAATATTGTTTCAGCGTTTCTGCCTTGTTGTTGTGATTTTCCTGCTTGAAAGATTCCAGGACTATGGCTGAATCCACATCTGCAAAATAATTTTATACTTACCTTGAAGCTGATTCTCATGTGTTCAAAGTGAAAACCCTTTGTTTATGTTCAGCGGGGCTTTTAAATTATTTTTAAACATACAAACAAACAAACAAAAAACACAAACAAACTTTACTCCCACATTGTACTGGAAAATCCGTTTTTTTCAATGTGTACCCTAGGGCCTTGACAGGACGGTCGCTCATAAAAGCCAGCAGTGTGGTCAGAGTGGGGGCATGGCTTCTGCAGACACACTCCCACTCTGCTGGTATGTGCCATCATACACTGCACGCCCCACCCATGGGGAGCAGTGTCATGGTGCTCCTCTGGCGCTGCAGTCCAAATGATGCACCACCCAAAGGAGTGAGAGAAAAGTTGTGGTGCCAGTGGCTATAATCCCTTTCCGTGGCATAGAGAGTAGCCCACTTTTGCAGCCGTGGAAGAACAGGTTGTGGGCCGTGGCATGTAGTTGCCTGGCAATCTCCCGATCCGGTGCTGAAAAGGGGTGCTGCTTTCAAAATCAGACCTGGGGTGCAATCAGTGGTGGTAGTTGTGAGGGCAGGTAGGTTTGGTAGAATTTTTACCTTGGCATCCCCATCTGGCAAATGTGTGTCAGTCATTTTTTGTTGTTGAGTGTGCAGCCACCTCACCAGCCTTCAGTTCTTGGAAAGCCCACAAGGGCCAGAACGAAAAGAGGAGTGAACACAAGGGTTCGTGAATTCAGTTGGGACTAGAGTGCATATGGCTGACATCTTCTTCCTCCTGTGCACCTCTCAAAACCCTTGGGGCCAACTGGGAGTCCCCGTTAATGTTCAATATGCTTTTGGCAATGGCTGTTGTTGTGTTGACTCAAGTGTTTGAAATGTTCCATGACTAATTGGCAACTGTACAGAATGTTTCTCCTCCAGCCAAGTGCCACTGTTCTCTCTTTTGATTACTGATGGGAGTTTCAGGATGTTTGCAGTGCTGGAGGATGAAGAGGGGTGCAAGGAGACCGACAGTGGTCCCCCACTTCTCGATTTTTCCCCTATTTCATCCAGTCCTCCCTTGCCATCCAAGTTTCTCTTTAAACGTGATCATTTTTGCCCAGCAAGGGAATCCAGTAAAGAACCATGTCAGTGCAGTGCAGTGGGCAGTTAGAATGACAGAAAAACAAAAAAGCTAGTTGGCTGATTGTGATAAGCCATGACGGAAAGGCTTTAAATAAAGTAAATAAATCTAGAGCCTCTGGTGGCTTCTGTGATCAAGATAATTGTAATTTCATTGAAAATGTGGGCAACCGCAGATCTCTCATTTTATCTGATGTGAGTTTGGGTGTGGGAATGTGTGGCTCTCTAAGAGTCAATTTTGGAGTTTTGGCTTAAAAAAGGGAGGGGTAGTGGTGGGCACTAAAAGGCAAAACAGGTCAAACCATGGCCTGGTTACTGTGTCCTGGAGCGTGATTATGTTTTGGCAAGTGTGGCTTCAGCCTATCTCTTACCTTTTCCAATGCCCCAAGAAGTGTGTGTTTTTGGGACATCATATAATGATTTAGATGCAGTATCTGAGATTTCATTTCTCTCCCCTTCCCTATTATCTCCATACCTACGGTCTATCAGACCTGGGAGGGAGGGGGAAAAAGACAGGCGAAGTCCATCAGGTTAACGGTGAATTCTGTAACTCACGGTAGATCTCTTTATTTTCCTTATTGCATTGTATTCTCTGTATTTTTATTACTGTAAACCCGCCCGGATTCTTGTGATTGGGTGGGCGATAAATAAATCAGCAAATCATCATCACATCATCACCATCATGATCAATGGAGCGTCGTAAAGGCTCCGCTCATCTTGAACTTTTCAGTGGAGAACGGTGGAGACTTTGTTATAATTGTTTTGCCAAAATGACGATACTTGCTGAGGATCACCCTCAGAGGTTAACTTCTTTACATGGGTTAAGTCAAAAATGAAATGCCGCCACACACATCCCTCAAGCCTTATAAAAATTGGCTGAGTCATTTTCTGTGACTGTCTCCATAGCACGTCTCTTTGATCATGATGATAGCATCAAAGATTGTATAATAAATCACGAACGTCTACTTCAGCCCGAATTAGGAGAAATGATGTTATTTCCCAGACACTAATTAGCTTTGGCTGCTTCCAAGTTCGCTTATATTTCAGGGGGGGAAAGACCTTGAATGCTAGTGCTTTTCCATAGGAACCAGTTTCACTTCTTTTAATGTACACAGGGGTGTGCAACGGCAAATGGGCTAGGGACCAATTGTCTGTTGCAGGATCCCTGTGGGCTGCCAAAAAGGAAAAACAAAAACAAATAAAACATCTAAAGTTTGTTTGCTTTAAAAAAAAAAGTTTAAATAGTGAATAGGGGTTGCCAAACCTGTTTAAAGCGTCTTAAGAGCCAGAAGCCACGGCAAAGCCCACGCTTCCAGTTCTAAGGACTGGAGTGCGCTTTGGGCGAGCTTCTGGCCTATTAAGATGCATGTGTAACAACATACTTCCAAAGGGACCAAAGCAGCACAATTTATTTTGGCCCATCTGTTCGGACCCCTGAGTTTTACATACGAAAGAAAAGAAAAAAAAAAGAGGAGAAGAATTATCACTCACCTGTTTTCCGCTGCCTTTTTTCTTTTTCCCTCAAGATCTTAGCCAAAACAGGCATCTGAAGAGACTCTCCTGTGTTTCCTCCATTAAAAAAAAATCCCATCCTGAATGAGTGTTCTGACATGCTTCTTTCCTGCCTTTGTTTGCTATCTAGGAAGCCCTCTCCCCACCGCCCAATTTTGCTTGCAACTTGGTACTAACCCAAAATGCTCTGTCAGTCCCTGAAGTTGCTTCACATGTCCTGATGAATTAATGGGGAACCATCCTTGTTTGTTGTTCTAGGAAGCCCATACTTTGGAAGTTCCAACGTGAAGCTGGGTACGACCATTTGGAGGACAAACCAAAGACATATTTTCCAAATCAATTTTGAAAGATTTCCTGATGAGTTAGCTGTGGTCGCGGTTACCCAGGCTGGTTTCATAATAAATTTTTTTGGAAGTCATGATAACCGTGGAGACCCCTGACCAGGCTTCAAAGCCTTCCGCCATTACAGGCAAGGACGATAAGTCATGCACACCTCGCTAGGGAGTTCTCACATTAACATCGTAGAAGGTCTGGGAAGTCGCTGAAGGGAGTATCATAGGACCCAGGAAGAGCAAATATTGGCCGTTGCCGGAGGCCTTCTTGCCGCCCGCCCATGTCTGGTTGTTCCGAGCAGCTTAAACCCTAAGACAAATCAGACAGGGACAATCCAGGTGAAAGCAGTAATTAAAACACCTTTTGTTCGCACCAGCAAGCACCTTTTGCCAGAGGCAAGATTTCTGCCTATAAATATCATCGAGATTTGCCCTGTTTCACCACTGGGGGCCATCTGGATTTCAGGGGGAAGCTCTGTCCCCTTGAACCCTGTCCGGCGCCTGGACAGTCCCATTCCGCATGGCTGAAGCCTCAATGCCATCCTCCATCAGATATTCCATGTGGATTCCTGGAGGGAGTCTAATTCTGGTACGTATCACCCCAGTGAGAGCCTAAATCCTATTCCCATGCTAACCTATATGCTTTGCCTGAGCCTTGTATGTGTGGGTGTATGCTAGTAAGGCGTATGTGTTTTTTCCCCCCTGTATAAATAAATTGGTTTTAGTCTAGAAGTCTGGTCTCAGTTCCATTTATTGGGACCCCCTGGTCTACGCCGTATACATATCGGGAGACGATTCTCAAGGGCTGTCGTAGCCGACCCCTCTGGCAATAGTTTTGAAGCTAATAACAATATAATAAAAATTCCCTACGGAACCCTTGGCTTACATACTCGCCTTTGCTTCTAGCATCCCTCATTTATAATTTTGACATGATATTTGGTCATGTAACGTGGATGAAAACAAAAAGGACTTGCCACTGTTTGTGGAGGCATCTGGACACAATAGCATAATGAGTTAGGGCTACTACAGGTACACAAGGATTGTCTTCTGTCATTATAGATTAAGTATAATGTTGCTGTTTTCAAATAAAAAACCACCAAAACCCATACACTGCTTTAGGTTGCCCTCTGCCTGTACTTACTAAATTTAATTAAAAAACCTTCGCTCGTTCTATCATCTCTGAATATTTCATTATATAACCAACAAGGCTCATAAATACAACCAAACCCAGTGCTATGACAATAATACTTTCACTGAGTATTCTGGATTTGCTTTGATGAGTTCAGGGAAGAGAGGCTGGCCATTTCACAGCGAGTGGGCGGGGACTTTCCCGCCTCCTGGGGGCGTGCCTGGTCCCCCGCCCCGCCCTCCACTCCCACCATTCCCGGGTGGCTGCCCGATCTGAGGGCTCCCAGGGCTGCTGCCTCCCTTTGCATACAGGGCTGGAGCAGCATGGTCTGGAGCAAGCAGCAGCGGCTGGAGCTAGCAAGGGAGGGGTCTGCCTCTCTGCCCTGCCCCTAGTGGCCAGCCCTCTCAAGGGAGTCAGCATCTGCTTCCTTATTTGGGCATGCTCCAACTCCAACCAGGGAGGGCTTTGCACTCAGGCAAGCTGCTTTTAGTGTCTTCCCCTCTTTCTCTTTCCTTTTCTCGTTCTCTTTCACGCCTTCTCTTCTTGTTATTCCGTGTTTTTTCTTCTCCTCCTCTGGCCCCGCGCGTCCTCCTCTCCTTTTTCTTCCTTTCCTTCCCAGCTCCCAATCTTCTTTTCTCTTTGTTACTATTCTTCGTCTTTCTCCTCCTTTTTCTTCTTTCTCCTTCCCCTTTTTTCGACCTCTCCCCCTTCCTCCTCTTGCTGTGGCGGTTTGGTATTGTGTTGTTGTGGTGCCCAACGCCTTTCGGACTAATGGCAACCCTGCCTGCTAGCCCCTTATTAACCCTTACCCCCCATCTCCTCTAAGCCACCACTCCTCTTCTTTCCAGGGGTCCAGGGCTTCTCAAGCTTTGCCCCCATTAGAAAATGAAAAAAAAGATTTGCCAAGGGATCTGACCCATAAATCCCCCCAAGTTGAAGAAATACCTGGGGAAAAAGAGGGGGTGAGGGGTTTTTTTGGGGGGGTTGGAGGAGGCAAGGAAAAGGAGGAAGGGGGATTGCTAAGAAGGCTTGGGATTGGGAAATGTAGTTGGCAAGTGGCAAAAGGGGGTGGCCTGTGGGTCCTTTCAAATCCTATGCCTGCTTGGAAGTGGGACATGTAGGTGTAGAAGTGGGCGGGGGGGGGTGGCCAGAAAGGATACATTTCTGCATCTGTCCTAGATAATGCTCAAATGTCCTCCATTTGTGAGCATGCATAAGAACATGCATTTATATTAACATTTCTAAAAAAGCCTCAATTTTTTCTGTGCCTCCATTTTTTATAAAATGTCCTACATTTGAAAATGTGTCCTGCCCTACATTTCCCGGTTTGGAGGTCCTACTTATGGCAAACCGGGGAAAGAGTATGGATTAACAAATATGTAATGCATATAAAGAACAAAACATTTTTTAGGCTTGCTTATGCACACGTACTGGGAAGTAAGCCGTGTCAGATTAGTGGGATTTCCCCTTCTGGATTGTGCACTATAAATGGCTGGATTCCTCTGGAATGGAAGTGGGTGAGTATTAGAAGTGATTTTTAAACACACACACAATACACATAGTCACAAAACAACAAACACAAAGGTGGATAAATGCTCCTATTGTAAAATAATCAGCCCTTGTCAAGAAAAATGTCTTCCTTTGAGGAAAAGTGCTTTTTATTTCTTAGGATTTTAATCTAAAGGATTAAGTAAACGGCATGGTTTGAACAAACATTGTAAACCAGTAGTTTTGCCATTGCAGCTTTCTCACAGAAGACACACACTGCTCGTTTTCCACAGCGTTTGCTTGGATAAAAAAAAAATAATTAGCACTGAAAAACTTGTTCAAATAAAACTTAAATTGCTTTATACTAGCCAAAAGGAAATGGTCGTTTTCTCATTCACACTGTTTTAAACCTTATAACATCAGTAGGATGGGACACATTTTTTCATTCCAAAGACAGATGACAACCCCTACAGCTAACTACCCACCTCCCTCCCACAAACATGGAGCCTCACACACAGACATTCACACCCACTGCTCTCTTACTACATCCATTTCACAATCACTGTAGGCACAGCCATGCACACCACCCTATATATGCAGATGAACCCCACCACTGGTCACACATATGAAAACAATGCAGTTCGCTCAACACATGCCAACACACCACCACACCATCTTCGCTCTTTCTTCACACACAGTCATACACAGTACCATTAACACCAAGGAGAGAGACTAATAATCCACACACACATACAATCAATCTCTCTCTCCTCTCTCGCTTCCTTCTCTCTCCTCTTCACACACCAGATATACAGTGCCAATGCAGCTCCCTTTTGGGCCATGTTTGAATCAGCAAAGAAAGAGCTGCCTATGTAGAAACTGTTCTTTCACTGCAACTTGCACCCCGGCACCCCTGATTGGTGGCTCTCCTCGGGAAGCCAGTACTGGTGTAGTACCTCACTATTTCCCAAAAAGGAAAGAATTAGTATGTGTGGGGAGCTTTCCTGTGCCCAGCTACCAATACCTTTGGGGGTTCTCTGCCTTGAGCATAGCCAGACTGACACATTGAAGGAAATATGTGCTTGAGCCTCCTGTGGGGTTTTCCTTATTGCAATAGGCAAACAGCCCCAAGGCTTACTTTGAAAATCAGGAAATGGCAGTCCATGAGAATGGTGTTTTAAACTGGTTCCTTCCCCTTGCTTTTTCCCACCATGGACACCTCCCTGCTTTCCCAGCTTCTCCACAAAGAGCCAAAAACAAACTGTGGGAGGCATACACAATCGGACCAAGGCATGTGAAAAAAAAAGGAAAAAAGTATGTGAGGAAAAACTACTACTACGGTTTCGTCTTTAAAGCAGCTCCTTCGCTTTTAGTACCCGTTAAGTAAAGAGGTGGCTGAAATGGTAAACACAGACGTCACATTTGTTCTGCGTGGAATATTTTGTGTCCTGGAGTTGTTTCCCGTTCTATGCAGTGATTACTGAAGGCCATTCACGGTGGTTACAGGATAGCAAAGTTGTGAAG
>NC_056522.1:88609009-88613889 GCF_019175285.1 Sceloporus undulatus
TGCAAAAACATCTGAAGACTCAAGTGTGAGTAACACAGTACAACACATTTCAAACCTTTTTAAAAAATAGAAGGCATTATGTGCAAAGTTAGAATGAGTTTAGACAGGGGGTGAGCAAAATGTGGCATGCAGATCCATGACTCCATGTTGTTTAAACAAATTTATTTTGCTTAAATATGTAAAACAATAATCAACATATACACATAAAACAATACACAGAACAATAAGAAACATATCCCCCCAAAGACAAACATTAAAATGCATAAACATTCTACAATACAAATATACATTAAATAGCACAAAAGATTAAAAAATGACTTCTAGCTTTCTTACTAGAAAGCACAGCATATTTATCATATTTAAGTTAAATTCCCTTTAATTTGCATATTAATATACTAACTCACCTACCTATTTTGTGAATTTAGCTAGTGTTCTGCCTTACTGGGCAGAAGGCCTGCAAGAGTTGTATAAATATCCAAAATACTTTTTGGGGTGGGGGGATGTCCTCAAATGCCCTCTAGTAGGCATGGGGGAAATTTTGCCATATTGCTCTCCCTTGGGCCATTTTAAGCCCAGAAGAGGCCTCTTTTCTGACAGCAAGTGACCTTGCCTTTGACTTCTAGGTCACTTCTGCTGTAAACAATGCTTCTCCTGAGCTTAAAACACCTCCAAAAACATTGCAATTGCCTCCATGCTTCCTAGAAGGGATTTGGGAGTAAATAAAGAAATTTGCTTTTGTTTGTTTGCAAGAAGTTGTAGCAGTTGCAGCCCTGTAATGTCTACTGGGAAGGCCTTTGGAACAACCCCAGTTGTCTTTACTAATTCACTAAATAAAAGAGTTGAGTTGGACCAATTTAGTTATTTAACCATAAGAGCCTCATAGTGAAAAATCAGAGATGGCTGCTATAACTTTAATAGCTATGTAGAAGAGGGAATTTCAGCTGAAGTTGCTTATTACTTGGTTGTGCAACAAGCAACACCTGCTGAAATTCCCTCTTTTACTAACAGTTAGAAGTAGAGGAGCTGTCTTCAGTCGTCACTCTGGCAATCGTAATTTCATAACAATAATCTGTATTGTCAAAAAAGGATGCAACCACTTGCACAAAAAGATTCAGTGGCCAGTCTACATGGCATCTCTATGCAGGCAGGCTGACCAGATGTCATAACTGCAAAGGAGGACAAGGCACCGTAAAATATAAGACATTCAAGAAAAAAAGTAGGATGTGACCAAATAAAAGCAAACAACACTAATATAAATATAAATTCATGCTTTTTAGTCATGTTCAAAACTGACATTTTAACATTCTTCCTGGGCAGAAAGTTGAAATATAGGACATATCCTAGAAAGGGACAACATCTGGTCACCCTGTACACAGGCAGCAGGCAGGCACTATTTTATTCTATTGAAGATGAAAACTATTTTGAGCTGGCCCTGCATGATACATAACCATTCACATAAACATGCAGATCCTATGCATGTAAAGGATCTGCCCACAGAACTTTCTAGTGCTATTTTTGGTTCAGAAAAAAGTTTCCTGTCATAGGGGAATCAAGAGGAAAAGAATCTTGCCTTTTAAATTTCTATCTTATATGAGGGGACATAGGCTATAATACATTTTCTGTGTTCATTCCCCTTACCTTTCATTATTTGTGGCACACTGATGAAAAGTAATTAAGCAGTGGCAAATTTTCTTCTTCAATGTAATTTAGCCTACTAATCTGAGCTCCTCACATGAGATTTGGCAACTAAAGTAAGACACCTGTTTTTATCACTGCTTAACACCTCATTGTTTGTGTGGCAATACACAACATCTTTGAAACCATGGAATACAAAGCATTATGCCAACTGTTTATGTAACTGTTTATGCTGCATCAATCTGGTTTACTGATCTACAAGGTGAATCGTCTACTAAGATGCCTTCTCAGTGTAATGGAAGGGACACAAACAGAAAAAACAAAAACAAATGAGATACATACATCAGGCAAAGACGAAAGCACTACAGAAGTATTCAAATACTGCATTTTAAAAATTAATCTCAAGGTTGCAAGGTGTTAGAGAATTGCAGGAAAACTGTGAGAGTATTAATAGGGAAGCAGTTAATTAGGCTGTTTATGATCATAAGAGGGCAATTCGCTGATGATATTCTCTCATACATTAAAACTGTATGCATGAACTAATATTTCTGATTAGCTACAGAAACATAAAAATATTCCTAATCAACTGGAAGGCAACACAGGGGACTGACTTATGAAATGGTTACATGCACATCATTGCAAGTTGCTGCTTGGTAAAAACAGATCTCGGGAGTCACCATTGTCATGAAAACTGAGATACCTGTACCATTAATTTCCAAAGAATTGAGATATTTTGCCCCATTTCAATATTTCTATTTCCCCACTACAGTACTCCAGAAAAAAGTGTAATTACTGTGTCATTTTTTTTTGGGGGGGGGGTTCACTGTTAAGATGAAAGAACTTCATTTTCTCTGATTTTTCAAAATTCTTTTTTCCCCCATTCTAAACTACTTAATCTGTTGGCAAACCATTTTTTTGTGAGCTTTATTAATACACGTTTGAACATACAATTAACCATACTTATTGATTATTTCATATTCCACCATATCTCCACAAAGTGATAAACATTATATTATTAAAAATTATAAAAGTACAAATACATACATTTATCTCTTTCTATAAATTTCAATTCCCATTTAATCTACTGTAGTTCTCTTACCCCTAGTATTTGTGCTTCAACCAATTTTTCCATATAGATTAATATCCCCCCCTTTCTGGAATACTAAAATTCTTGATTATTTTCTAAGTCTGTACAGTATCTTGAGCTTGATAATATTTTTCTTACTACTAGTGTGTTCTCTATTTATCTTTCTATTAATAATTCTAAATCCATGTAGAGCTTAATTTTTTTCCTCTCATTGCTGTATATACCTTTTCTTTAAGAAAATGACTGATATGTTCCAGGAGCACCTAAATTTAGAAATTATATCTTAAATTCAGTTATTTTATACTCACCACATAACATTGCATTTGATTCCACCTAACATTAATATTAATTTCAATTATACCACAAATAACCACATTAGAAAAGATCCCTACTGTTATTTTTCAACACATTCTTTTTTATTATTATCTTTGTTTTATTTTTGTTTATTTTTATTCTGTTAGTCTTTGTTCTTAATAAAGTTCATTAGTAACCTCCAATCTTTATTCCAGCCCTCTTTCCATGTTCCCTTTAGTAACAGTGTAACTCTGTCTATCTAGATCTATCATTTCAGTACTTTTTAACAGTCATTCATCGCATGATGGTGTTTCTTTTTGTTTCCATTTTTTTGCGTATATAATTCTTGCAGCAGTAATCAAATATAAACATTGGCAAACCATTTTATAAGGGAGACTACAGATTGAGATGTGCCCTTATTTTCAAGTCCAATGTTGCTAAAGAGCAAATAAAATTCATATTTGAAAAAGCTGGAAAATTGATAGAACTCAGTTTTTATTGTTGTTGTTACTGTTACTGTTACTGTTATTATTATTTTATTATTATTTATTTTAAAATTGTCATAGGAGCTGTAACTCCTCTAGTATCACAATAAAATCTCCCATGGCACAGCACTAAAGTAGAAGAATGGTTTTTTTGTTTTTTTTCAAATGAGCCTTTTTAAGCATGCCTTCTACAAGTGCAGCCACAATTCAGCTGTTTGGAGTTGGGGGTTTTGTGGAAACAAAAAGTTTCTTGGGAAAAGACAGCAAGAATTCTGTAATGTTTATTTACTTCCAGAAATAAGAGATGTTGTTCCAAAACATGAGCTCTAGGCAAACTAAAGGGAATATCTTAGTTCTATTTCTGATAAATTCTATGCTGGCTTCCCAGCTCACATATGGAGGCTTTAGATATGCCCTACACAATATATAGCCAAAAGACATAAATCGATCACATCTGTGGGATTTTGGCAGTCCCTAAGGGAACTTGTTTTCTCCTGTTATATGGCCTACTATATATGAGAAGAAACCCTGTATTCTCATTGGCTGGTATGAAGCTGGAGTATTGCCAAAGAAGAAGGTAGAAGGAACTTTGCAGGAGATGCTGAGATCATAAGTGCTCTCGCAAACTAAATGCCAGGTGAACATTTCACAGGCATGATGTTTGCACAAGAGAACAAAGTGGAGGGTCTAGACACTGAAGATATGACTCAAGAAACATGCCACCAGAATCTCCTGTGACATCACAAAGAATATGGGGAGGAAGGGACTTCTGAATTTTTGTTCTGCCCTTGTATTGGTAGAGAGGATTTCTACCAAAAAGAGACCTATCTACGTTTAGTGCTAAATCAACATTCTTTAATGAAATTACAGAACTGTAAAGTCAGAAGGGACAACAGTAGTCCAAATCACTGCAAACACAAATGCCATAGTGCATATTATTGATCATTAGGAATGGACATTTGTTGAGTGCCAAGACTTAATGTTTGTGTTTATTCTTTTGACTGGACAATATAACTTTATGAGGATAGAATCTGAGATTAATGCTTTGCAGATTTGTGTGTGAGAAACATGGTTGGTGATCTTTTTTTAAAAAAACAGGGAGAGGATGGAAGGCAAATGGGAGAATAGTTGAGGCATGGAGATATAACATACATGCCCTCATTTCAAAGAAGAAAACTGGAACACGTGGTCAAGAGGGCAAAAATTATTAAGAAGGAAACAGACAAACTAGCAGAGGCTGCAACCATTTGCTTTTGCCTGAATCTACTTTGAAGGTTTCATCCCTTCCTTCTCTTCTCTCCTCTGATACAGTACGTTAATTGTGTGCAGATTACTTTGTACACAGTTTGCCATAACTGAAGTAAGCTGAGGGAAAGGGG
>NC_056522.1:88613989-88617663 GCF_019175285.1 Sceloporus undulatus
ACTCTGGATTGGGAAACATTGTCATAGGGCCAAAACAGACAGCCATTCAAGCCTCCCCAGAGAAAGCTAGATTGGCGCCACAGCAACTGCATGCTGTAGTCCTGATCAAGCTTTTTGCCAGCCCAAAAAGAGGCAGCATGATGCCGCTCTTTTTTGAGCCAGCAAAAAGCCGGCTTTTCCACCGCCGCTGTGGCTTTGCATCATGAGGCACTCTGATGCCACCTCCAAGCAAAAGGGCAGTTTGTTTTGCCCCACAATGGCAGAGAAATATGAAGTTAAATGACACAATACACAAAGCTCAAAGGCATATCTCTAGATATGTAGGTGTGTTTGTGTGTAGCTTGAATTCAAGAGGACAAAGGAGTTTATCTTTGGATGCCATGCTGAGCATCAGGCTTTTTTGGCACTACATTCGAACACCACTGGTTGCATCTTTTCACAAAAGCCCAAGGCTTTTTGAAGCCCACATATTGTGTCCTATTTATATTATCTATTTATGTTGTTCCATCGCTATTCTATGTTTGGTCACTTACTTTTCTTTCCTCTTTCTTTTCTTTGTGCAACTGCCAGACTTTATTTCTTGCTTTAAGTCTGCCTTTTCCTGTTTTGTTCCCAAGCCTAGGGAGCTGGTTTCCTGTTATCCCACCAATCCTGCTACCTATTTCTCCTTGTGACTTGCCTGCAAAGCTCCTTGGAGTTGATCTCTTGTTGGCTGTCATTCAGTTTCTCTTTCGACAAATGTGTTGGGCCAAATATTTCACTAGAAAAATTCCAGTTATAGCAGGGTTTTTTTTGTCCTGGTACCCTTGGGAGAGGAGGGAAGGCCAGGATTCCTCAGATACATGACTGTCCTTTTGAAGGGGAAATGAGATCTGAGGCCCATGGACCTGAATCCAAAAACTAGAAACAGTCACAGTTCCTTGGTTTATGTCTAGTATGTATGAATAGGTGTGCGCTTGCCACGCTCAGTCCTATATCCTGTTAGGCACAGCCTAAACCAGTTGAAATTAATGGCCCTAGGGATAGACATGCAAGAAAACCTATCATCCAAAAAGTGAAGCAAGCTTAAATAAAATTGAACCAAGCATAAGTTTGACCAAGAAGAATGAGCTGTTAAGATGTGGAAACTTAGTGCAATTTACCATAAGCAGATCTCAAAGCAGAAATTCATTGGTATGTTTTGCACTGGCTCCCATGAGCAGTATAAGCAGCTTTAATGGCTGCTGAGTGTTTTTATTGCCATTCTCTTTTGCAAAGTAGCTTAATTTTGGCAAGTCTTTAGCTTTAACTATAGGTGATGGCCATATAGTGCCTCATTATGGATAAACAAGTTAAATGCATCACTTAAAGTCTGCTTACACAGGATTGCTTTGACAGGGTTTCTGGATAGGGATGGGTTGCTCAGGGGAGTAGCTTTATGAAGCTGATAATTTCTTAATGCTTCCAAGTAGCAGGGAACAGTGCAAAATAGTGTCAGAACAGCAGTAATCTTTTCAGGCTCCAGGCTCATAGCATTTCTGTGGGTCAGAAGATGATTCACATGTGTATTGATTAAATAAAATGAATGTGTAGTTTCAGCTGTATCCAGAGTGAATTGTCAAATTTAATTAAGAATGTGCAAAATTGAGAAGGGAATCGTCCAAGCATTCTGTGCTTCGGCATCATTACAATAATTATAAGCGTGGTGACTGACAAAATGCTAACAGTAAATGTGGCTTTTGAGAATCCCATGTTTACTTTGTTTATGTTGGTTTCCTTTGCAAATTGTTAAAACCTCCCAGAATCTGTCCTACACCTTATCATAGCTGAGTGGAAGAGATCTTGCCTATGTTACCAGTTTGGGTCAAATTGTCCTCCAACTGAAATAATGAGTTGAGGAACTCTAAACTAGTGAAGAATATGCTTTCAGAATAGTGCTCTCAGACCTTTCCCTGTAAATGTCTGGTCCATGGAAATTCTCATAAGGTAATTGTACCTGTAATTACAATTACAATGGTTTCTTGGGATGAAACAGCTGGGCAAAATAAAGTTGCTTCCAGCTACTTTGAAGGCAGGGTATTTATATGATGCACGCCTCCAAGGCAGGTAGAAACCAAAATGAAGCTGCACTCTGGTGCTAAAAACGGAAGCAAAAAATAAGCCAGTATACTCCAGTTTAGCTTGGAAAATGCATATCTTCTTGCCTGCATATAAATGCCCCAATGTGAGTGTGGGGTGCAGCAAAGCAAAAAAAATGAAAGTGTGATAACTCCAATGGATGTAATTAAAAATACACAAACCAGACAGTCCAGTGGGGAAGGGGGGGGGGGGTAAAGGGTCATGTATGATTGTGCTTTGCCGGTGTATCACTTTCATATGGATGCACTGATGCCCTCTACAGGTAGAACATTGCACATGTGACTGTGTGGTCAATCAAAGTGGCAGCCATCCAATGGGATGGCATTTGGGCAGACATGGGAGGTACTCGGAGGTTGGAGGTGCTGTGTTTGTGCAAAGGTGCACATGCATGGTAGGGAGGCAACCAAAGAAAAAATAGCCAGTGGTGCAGCTTGCACCTAGTGTTGTGACAAACCACTATTTTTCCTTCTCATCCATTGAGAACTACTGTAGATGCGATTAAAAAAAAAAAATTCGGTTCAAAAGTCCCACTTTCAAATGGTTATTTTGTCTCTCCCTGTCAGGGGTGACAGAAGTATTGTTCACAGATTTCCCAAATGACAATAAAAGACAAGGCGAACATTTATGCTAATTACGTGTATTAGTGCTAATTTAAATTGCATTTCAAACTCAATTAGCATGTCAAATGAAAGTTTGGCAGAGGTTTGAAGAACAATCTTCTGCTTGAAAAAACTTGAAGGCACAGAAAAAGAAAAAGAAAAAAAGGACCAGTCTCAACAAATAAACTTTGATTGCAGCCCCAACAAGAAATGGTAGAGTTGGGGGGGGGGGGCCTTCAAGGACCTTCCAGTCCAACCCCCTTCTGCTATGAAGGAATACATAGGATTATAGAGGACATGTAGTCTAACCTCCTGTTCAGCATCAGGATGGCAGTGGAGGATGGAATCCTAAGGCAAACCTATCACAGGGTTTTCTTGGCATAAAGAGTTTTGCTATGAGCTGCCCCTGAGGCTGAGAGAGTGTGACCCTCACAGAAAAGAAGGGGGTGGGGGTGGGGTGGGGTCACAAATGGCAGTGCTCTTCTGCCAAGCAGGACTTCTGCCGTGCAGAAATCCTAGCATTGGAAGAGATACCAAAGGTCATCTAGTCCAGCCCTAGGATTCTAGAGTTGGACTTGGAGGTTGAAAGTATGTGACTTGTCCAAGTTTTTATGGTGCTGTGGGAAACTAGAGTTCTAATCCCAGCTCAGCTATGTAAATCCACAGGGTGACCTTGGGTGGGCCATACTCTCTCAGCCTTAGGGACGTTCTGAACTCTCCTTGCTAAAAAAAAACCCATGATAGGTTTGCCTTAGGAGTAACATGAGAGAGTGAGTGTGTAGACAGAAGTTTGTCATGCCCTCCTTCTAAGGCTGAGAGAGTATGGCCCTCACAAAAGAGAAGAAGGGATGGAGGTTGGGTGAAATGCCAAATATGTTCTTCTGCTAAGCAGGAATTCTGCCATGGAGAAATCCTAGCATTGGAAGGGATTCCCAAGGGTCATCTCGTCCAACCCCC
>NC_056522.1:88617763-88619876 GCF_019175285.1 Sceloporus undulatus
TTATTTCAGTAACTAGAGAAGTTAAAAATAAGACTTCAGTAGACAGAACTATCATAGTCCACAAACATATGCATATAATAAGCAATGCCCTGCCCTGTAAATTCGCAAGCTTTACTCTGATTTGTTCACAATCCAAAACATGTTTGCACCCCTTCTGGTTTACCCAAGCCTCTCATATACTGTCACTTTAGGCTCTTTCAGGTTTTCCACAAGACTGACCTTGATGGAATTCAGTACCAGTATCCTCCCCATACCTCTGTGCATTCTCTAGCCAGGCAATTATTTTTTCCCCAGAGTACAAACTACAACTCCCATCAGCTAAGCTGTCAAGCTTCTATTAGATGTCACCCCCAGTTGATGTTATATTTAAGGAGTGTAATCATGCCCCCACATGTCACATGATTATCATCAATTGTTACTGCTGTGGAAGGGACCTATCCCACCAGGGGGACTAATGGAGTAGGAGTCATATTAGGACCCTATGGTAATAGCTTGCTTTAATTTTGATTTACTGCTTTGTGTGACGAAGTCCATAATGACTGTCTAGGTAACAAAAGGATGGCTGGTTCTGTGCAGCATTTGGTGGTGAGGCAATATGTCACTCACAGTTGCTGGGAATAACAACATGAGAGTCCTGTTGTTTTCATCTTCTGCTTGTGGGCTTGTAAGCATCTCTTTGTCTAGTGAGGGAAATAGGATGCAAGACTAGAATTGGACACACTGATATAGCATTAGACATTCTTATGAATCCGTTGAACATGCTGTTGATAATACAGAAAGAACAGGATTTGGAAAAGTTATTTTTTGAGCTGAGATCCAAATAAATAACTTTTCCAAGCTCTCAGATGCCCTGTCTTTAGTTGCTTTAAAATATGTGAAAAGAAAAGAAACCATTGCTTGTTTCTTTTAGTTGCTTCAACATACACAAAAACAAGAACAAATCTCTTATGAGAAAAAAGATTTTAAGAGGCTTATACACATCCACCTATTCATGATAGTATACAATATTTTTTAATTAATTTGTTTTATAGATCATGGGGAAATATAAAGGATTTTCTTGATCCAAATATGCACTGGATGGGTATTTTCCCTCTTGGCAGTAGCAGAACAGAATCATTTGCTGTTCCCATTTGCCTTAACAACACCATCTCATCTATTTCGGCAGCAGGGAGCAATACAGCAGTATTTTCAACACTGACAGCATAAGGACGGATTGGCTCTCTTTGGAGACATACAGTAATGCTTTTTAGTGTCACTTTCATAATCAAATCTGTATTTTATTGCATTCAAGTCATGTCAATGTATAGACCAGGTAAAAAAACAACAACATGCTGCTTAATCCAGTTTTACAGAATGAGCTCATCAAAGGTGTCAAGACATGGTGATTTGCACCACTGTAATTTCTTTTCTTTTCTTTTTTACTTTACAGATCCAAACAAAGTTTCTCTTGCCCCAGTGTAATTTCTAATAACTCAAGTTAATTACTGCAACTTTACTCTTTACCTGAATGCAGTACAGTGCATTTTGAATTTCAAATTCACATATGATCTTATTCTTAGAATTATGGAATCATATAGTGGGAAGAGACCACAAGGGCCATCCAGCTCTGCTATACAGGAATGCATAATCAGAGCACTCTGGACAGATGACCATCCAGCCTCTGCTTAAAAATCTCCAAAGGAGGAGACTCCATCACACTCTGAGGCAGCATATTCCACTGTCCAACAGCAGTTACTGTCAGAAAGTTCTTCCTAATGTTTCGGTGAAATCTCTTTTCCTCTAGCTTGAATCCATTTTTCCACATCCTTATCTCTGTAGCAGCAGAAAACAAGCTTGCTCCATCTTCAGTATGTTTTCTTTTCAAATATTTAAACATGGCTGTCCTGTCACCTCTTAGCATACTCTTCTCCAGGGTTCCTAAAATGCTCCTCATAGGTTATGATTTTCTCTTGTAGTTAACTCATTTGTTTTGGTGAAAGAAAAGGTGAAAATGTTTTGTTTTGTTTTTTTGCTTGCCTGAAAAGATTGTTTCAGTCACATTGGCCCCATACAGATTGGCCAAAATAAAGCTGCTTCGGGTCACTTTGGGGGTATGCTGTTTAAATGTTGCATG
>NC_056522.1:88619901-88638807 GCF_019175285.1 Sceloporus undulatus
TCTCGCCTTCCCCCCTTTACCCCTGCTGTGTCCCACAAAGGGCCAAAAGTAACTGGATTTAAATGTTGAGTATTTTATATTAGTTCATTTGGTATGCTGCTTTTTTTCCTGAGAGATGGGTCCAAGATGGCTTCCTGGGGACAGTCAAGTAAAAACCTTCAACAACATGAGTTAAAACAATTACAGCATACAAGTCAAGTGGATCCAAATTATTTTGTCTGCAATGAGTTGTCAAATGTTCATTCACACAGGCTGTCAAGTAATTTATTAATATGCCTTCTTCTTTTGCATGCCAGAAAGTAAAGGAATCCTGTATCACTCAAGGCACTCTGTTGGACAACACTGTGCAGATGAAATGGTGGCAAGAAGTATAATTTCTTCACTGCCACCATCCCACAGTGTAGGCTTCCAATGAACCATGTTCAGTAGAACTCACTCCAAGGTCTCTGCCATATTGCCTCTAGTCATTCCCATTTGTTCATCACACCAACTTCCTATGACCAGGGAGCTCGCTTGGCTCTAGTTCATAAGAGAAACCTAGGGGCAATCATGTCCATCAACCTGCCATCTTCCTAGTACCAGAGATCAGTCATGGTTTTGACAGGATCATTTTGCCAAGGCAACAGAAACTCCCCAAAATCTATCAGGAGTCCATCTGTACCATAAGTCTCCTGGCCATCTTAATCACCCTTCCCCAGATGCTCTGCATCCCTGTGAGTGTAAACCCTACCAGGTAGTGATCTGTCCATGGCAACAGGTCCATCTTGCCCAGAACAGAAAACCAGGTCCAGAGTGTGTCCTGCAGCATGGGTGTCACCAGATATACTTTGGACAGAGTCATGGGTGTCTGTGCACACGTGAGTCCTGAGAGGCTCCTGATAGGGCAGACACGCTGCAATAGATATTTGACATTTCCCAGTACAGTGCACCACCTTCCTTTATGCAGGGGAGATCCATTCCGAAACCTCCCCCATGTAAAAGAAAAAGCGTGTAAAGCTTCGCAGCGGTGCGGGTGGCGTCATGGACGCACACACCCCATTGTTGTTCCTTCTGGTGTGCGCTGCCGTGTTCTTCTGTGTGCTGCTTTCAGCGTATACTGAAGCAGCATATATGCACCCATGTCATACGCGCGTGCACTGTATAACAAGGCAAGGGGACTCCAACAACACAAGACAAAGATAACTCAGCCAGCTCAGATGGGAAAGTTTTGAACAGCAGTGTTGGGTAATACCAATTGAATCCCTATTCTGCCTGCCACCACCTTTAAATAAACACAATCAGCTTCAGTAGATTGTGAGACGTGTCCCCCTGATGGGGGAAATGGACTCCCAATGGACCACTGTCACTCAGCCTCCCTGCCCTCAGGCCTCAACCTGCTGCTGTGCAGAGAACCCAGGTGGACAAAGCTGGGAGCAATAATCCCTCAACACTTCATCCAGCCACCTCTCCTTCTCCAGGTGAAGGTGTTGATATGCTGGAAGAACATCACAGTCCTGATAAGGGCTGTATGTCATTATCACTTTTTTATATTTAATACAGTGATCCAAAATGTTCAGGCCTCCAAGGAACGTGTAGGTACTCAACATAAGATAGCACAGTAAGTGCCACCAACAGCTTTTCAAGAACATTTGCTCTCCATTCGCCCAATCCATGCCAAAGTGAATGGAGTGAGTCACAGCTAGAGTGATATCATTGGTAAAGCAGGTAGATATTTTGCATAAATAGTTGCTCACTGTTAATCTACACTAGTAATGTTACGTTTGTCTGCATAGATAATTACTAAACTCTCCTTCTGACCCTCCACCCACAGAATAAAACTGTGGCAAGAATGGGGATTTGTGTTATGCTGCTGTGATGCAGGATGGTCATGTTAAGAACTGCGCCACAATAGAGAAAATATTCACCAAAAAAGGGATCATAGATCTATACAAAATTTGGATCCTCGATTTATATGAAGTAGATGTCAAGCGCAGATATATTTGGCTGTAACCTAAACAGAAATTCTTTTACGTTTCAAATAATGAGAAAGTCTGTTGGTCAAGGGCCCTTTAAATTACAGTGTGTTATAGCTCTATGATTCCACGTTAACTGTCATGGCAACATACTATGGAATCTGGAGATGTTTCCAGGTTAGGAAGGGCCACAAGCTATAAGGATTCCACAGGGCATTGCCATGGCAGTTAAAATGGAATAATAAGCATAATTTGTGTAGTATAGAAGCTGCATGTATACTGCAGAAATAGTGCGGTTTGTTAACCACTTTACCTGCCATGACTCAATGCTATGGATTCTGTGGATTTGTAATCTGTGGATATTTAACCTGTCTCTTCAGGAGAGATTGTGGCACAACAAAGTACAAATCCTAGTATTACGTAGGATGGAGCCATGACAGTTAAAACATTTTCAAAGTTAATTATTAATTCTTATTATTATTTTATTAATTATGATAGTTTAATTTTATAGCAATGTAAATGCACACAGTGCTGGTACAGTACAAATGATCAAATAATAAAATGAAACATGCCAGTGGTGTACAATCTACAACATACGTACAAAATACTAGGTAATAATATAAAATAGAACTGTTTAAAATAAGCAGGCAACAATTAAAAACAACATCAACTATCCATCACATCAAAAATCAGATGATAATCACACGTGCCTGGGAACGCTTCCCTGAACAAGATAGTCTTCAACTCAGATTTTAAAGGTGGCCAAAGAAGTGATGACCCCGTGTTGGTGGGGAAGGAGATTCCAGGAGGTGAGGGGCAGCAAGTGAGAAGGGACAAATCCTGGATGGGGCAGTGGAGATCCTAGGCTGTGACAGCACACATTGACTACTAGAATGGAGGGTACGAGTGGGAAAATGTAAGGAGAAAGAAGTTCAGATAAATAAAGAGGGGCAAGCACAAGCAGGGCTTATAAAGGTCAACAACAAGAAAGCTTATACTGAATACGAAGAGAAGATACTAGTCCACAGATGCAGTGAAATGTCAGGATAAATTCTTCTAAGAACACGGCCACATAACCAAAAAACCCCACAAAAAACTATGATAGCCAGTTGTGAAAGCTTCAACTCACAGTTTCAAACTCATTAATTCTGCAATGTGTCAGCACCTAGAGGGACACAGCTGATCTTTGTGCTTATCCAGTCTGCTGTTCAGGTGCTGTGAGGTGCAGGGTGTTTTTCTCTTCTTTTCTTATTATGGTCTTTATTTCAACTTAAAGCAGAGAGGGCTTGGACAGACCTTAAATAAAGGACACCTTCAGCAGAAGACTAACTTCTGCAGAACAGGACACAGGGCCACTGTGCAACTCAGTCAAAATGTGTTAAAGTTATGGCACTGGATGATCTGGTGTAGGAGCATAAATCAGGCTGTCCTGACAAGGTTGTGCTGGAATAATGGCAGAATCACAGCACTTCTCAAACAAAGCAATTCTCCTCTCTATACGGCTTTATCTTTATTCCCCTCTCCCCTCCCACATGGCAAATTTTTTTTAAGAAAGAGAACAGTTAGGACTCTTCACTTTTCCCCACACTCTTTGAAGCACTATATATACCTAGATGCCAGAAATTTATATCCTACTGAGGTTATAAAAATTATAACATTTCTAATTCCGTTGCTAAAGATGAACTGCTTTCTTTCATGACAAGGAATTTGTATTTTTAATAAGAAATCAGAGAGATTTTTGGAATGCAATTTCCTTCTAAATTGATGAGGCAGATAGAGGGCAAAGGTTTCTAAGAAGCAAGGGGAATCGACGTGATAAGTTTAAAAAGGTATTGAGAATACAAAAGGAAATTTTGCTCAGGAGCATTGGCCATCTCTTAATTTTTCCATTATTGTCATTTTTCTCCCCTAGAGCATATGATAATAAACCAGGTCTTCTTCTGTTCTTTAAGCTTTAAATATAAACCTATTTGCAAATATGAATGCAACCTTATAAATAATAATAATAATATTTTATTTCTGTACCGCCGGTGGCAAAGCCAATCTGGGCAGTGAACAACATAAAAATTTACAGAATAAAAATATACATAATATTTATACTAACTCCCCCCCCTTAAAAATTATTAAACACTTAAAATGTATTAAAATGGGACTATAACAATATATATATTATACTATCCTAAACTAAACCCCAAAACCCCCAGCAATCCTCACCATCAGGGATGGGCCACAAGAGGAATAAGGGAAATCGGGGAACCCGGGAGCCTGGGCCGGGAAAAAATTTAATCTGGAAAGGCCTGCCGAAGAGATCCGTCTTGACAGCTTTTTAAAAGCTGTCTAAAAGTTAACTGACGGATCTCATCCGGCAGGTCGTTCCAGAGCTTAGGGGGCGACAACAGAGAATGCCCTCTGAGAGGTAGCCGTAACCTTATTCCTCTAAATAATTTGGGGGATTCCCGAAATATTCAGATAAATGCAAATATAATTAACACTGTTGTCAAATGCTTCTCCCATATAAGTGAAGGCTTCCCCCCCCCTTTTTTGTCATTTGCATATTAACATAAACTGTGTGAAGGTCACATTCAAACAGGAATGGAGGAGAAGTAAAACCTCCAGAAGTCCAAAACTAAAATCCTCCTTCAAGGTAGCATTTACAGTGAGAGGGAATTCCTCAGTGGTGCCACCAATACCTGTCTCAGACCTCAGGTTATTTCCCTGTCATTTACACTTGCACAGAGTGCACTTGCAGTTTGGCGTTGTGTGTGTATACGGTTGCCTCAAAACCCGCTTATCCCAGTATATTTGATACCGTTGTTTTTTTCTACATCTTTTAAAAAGATGTGGCTCCTTCTGACCATGTAGCAACTGGGAGTTCTCAAAGTCCGGGAAATTTAACATCCATTTGCATCAGAACAAAGACACTTTTCTTGCAATCCAATATGTCTCTATCCTTGTGAGGCCATAGGTCCCTTTGTCAGTCCTCTGCTAACAAAGGGACCTGTGGCCTCACAAGGATGGGCATCTCCCAGTTACCTCTTGGCCAGAAGGTGGGCATGCCAGCCTACAAGATATGCCCCTCCATACCATCTTAACTAAAAAGAGAAACAGCAAAATGCGGCCTATGACTAACATCTTAATTTTTTCCTCATGTTTGATTTTGTAATACCTTGTCTGATGAAGAAACCAGTGAAGCTTTCAAAAGTGGTGCAACATGTATATTGTACATTTTGGTTGGCAATAAAGGTATCATTGTTGGGGGTGGATTTTTGATTGGATTTGCTAATGGCCAACACTGAATGTTCAGTAAGGAAGATTACAGCTGTAACTTAATGGAGATGTTTTCTCCTTTTGTAGTATAACTATATTTCTTAGTTACATTCTGTCCATAGATGGTTCACACATTCATCTGATGAAGTAAATTGAGGGGCATTTACACCAAAAAAGTAATGCGGTTTTACACCACTTTAACTGTGATGGCTCATCCTACAGAATCCTGGGAGCTGAATTTTTGTGAGAACTAGCACTCTTTGGTAGGGAAACCTAAAGAATTTGTAAAACACTAATCCAGCCCAGCCCAGGATTTTCTCCTGCCCACCACTTCTTTAACCGCTTCAAAACGGAGTTGAAGACCATCCTGTTCAGAGAAGCGTTCCCAGGCATTGTGTGATGTCGCTTGCTATTTGATGTTCTTTTTTGTTGCCTATTTTATGAACATCCTGTATTGCTATGCATTTATTATGTATACTATTATTTTCTTAGATTGTATGCCATAGGCAGGTTTACTCTTTTATATTTATTGTTTTATGTACAGTGCTGTACAAATCTACAGCGCATAAATGATAATAATAATAATAATAAAATAATAATAATAATAATAAATATAAATAATCCTAGTATTCATAGGATGGAGCTATTACTCACTCCGTGTCAAACGTGCATATTTTCTACAATATAGCTGGCACCTTTAGTCTGCAAAAGCTTATGCTAACAACTTCTTTCTCTTAGTTAGTCCAAAGGTGCTACAAGATCCCTTTCTATACCAACACAAACTAGCATGGCTATGTATTTGAATACTTATTATTTATGGTTGTAAGGATGGAGTGCAACCACACTGAATGGTGGGGAAAGTATATCAAGTAATACTTCATGTTGTGCCTTGTGTTACTGCCTTGCGATCTGCTGAACATGTTGAGTTGATGATGAAGTCAGTTGGAGCCAGTGTTCCAGATCAATAATAAGGTGAATCTCCTCTTGGCTTAGTCCAATTGTTTCTACCAAATAGATTCAGCATCTTAGCTAACTCTAACGATGTGGAGTGGAAATTTTTCTGTGGAAAATGTCCGAGTGGTATACACTCATCCTCCACATTCTCTGATGTTAAGGGCACAGGACCCCCCCATGAAGTGTGGAAAACTGCAAATAACAAAAAACACATATTTTTACCTGAGAGAACAACTATCTAGCAATCTCTAGGACCCCCCCCAGTCAACTCTGTGGTCAACGTCGCGCAGACATTGACCATAGAATTGAGCTGGGGGAGTTACAAATGCCTAATGGAGTGTTCTCTCTAGGAATCTCTAGGCCCTTAGTGAGACTTTAGTGAGACTTTTAGTTAAATTTGACCAAGATTGGCCGTGAAGGGCATAGATATTCAGAGAAGAAAATTAATAACAATATTAATAAACTGTGAATAATCAAATCCGCAAACGTCAAAGCCACAAATGTGCAGAGTGTATTTTGTCAAGAAAAATTCATCCATATCACATACATATCTCTGTTACCCATAGTTGATTGGGTGGTGCACTGTAATCAATCATGGGGATGGATAAGTATATCTCATCTGGCTTTTCTTCGTGAACAAAGATTCAGGAAGGACTCATCCTGCGCTTCTACATACAAGCACGCTGATGACTAAAAAGACCAGTCCGAGATAACAAGTATGGTTGCAGAAAGTCTCCTTGGGTGATGTTTCCAGGTTGTGGTTCTTTCTGCATTGTTGTTTCTCTTGGAGACTTGTTCGGCGTGCACTTTCAAAAAAGGCTGCAGCAATCGTGGATAGTACGTCTTCATGCCTCTCGATGCGAGACCAGGGCAGACCATTTGTGGGTGATCAATTTGGCCGAGCCTGAGATGTTGTTTCAGGGAGTCCTTGTATCTCTTCTTTGGAGCGCCCCTCATGCTGACCTGTGGTGATTCACCATAGAATACTATTTTTGATAGGATATGAACTTTTATCGTTGTTCTAAAAGAGACAAGCATCACAGACCCTAGTATCATTCATGAGAGAAATGAAAACTAATGGCTGGCTCCTGTTTGTGACATATGTATGCGTATGTCACCTATGCACAGTTTTTTTTTGCCATGTTGCAACAGATGTTTCTGTTGACAGGAGTCAAATAGGATTGCACACATAAACTTGCACATGCAGTTGTGCATGTGTTTTACACACTACATAATAGTATCCAATCCACAACATTCTTCTACTACGGTGCTTCTATTCTACATGGGGGTTATGCAATCATGTATTTATACTCTGCAAAGGGATATTGGATTACAGCCCTCTAGGACAGATTCTTCCAGTGCACACGCAGTTCATTTCCAGTTGGTCCTGGATCATATTTACATGATGTACTTGTCATCTGTCACTAACATTTCCAACAAGAAACTGAAAGAAAACGAGAACTAAGAATGAGATATAAGGGCGAAACAGATGGGGCAAAAGAGAGGCCAGAGCCACTCTTGCCCCAATCGCCATGGGACTGCTGCAGAACCACAGCAACCAGACACTGCAGTCCTGAATGCGCTACGAAAGGAGCAGTAAGAAACGTTCCTTTTACAGTCAGGTTGGCCACATTAGGCAGCTGTGGCGCAGCCTCTGCAAGCCCTTTGGCACGTTACAGATGCCCAGAACAGGCGTCTTGCGCTGCTGCGGTTGCAGCGCGGAGGAGCGCCAGCGTCCAAACCGTGTGGCTCCTCCACGCTGCAAAGAAGAAGCGCCAAAATGGCGCTTCTCTTTGCAGCGCAGTTATGACGCCACAAGGCACCAATGGCGTACTGTGCGCGTCATGCACCGCGCGACGTGTGGATGTAAAGCATCCACTACGTCAAGATGGCGGCCCCCGTTGGAATGGGAGCCGCCATTTTGTACGGACTCGGTTCGTATTAGGGTTAGGGGCGTCCGGAAGTGGCGCCCCTTTCTAACCCTAGTACGGACCCAGCTGTACTTTATGCCCACTGTAACAGGCCCGAGTGATCTGGGGGCATGTGTCCAGTGTGCATGCTGCCCCCAGACTGGCCAGATGGCAGCCTTTTTGGGACACCTGTTTGAGGCCATTGTTTGCTTCACTCACCTCAGAGAAATGCCTCATTTCTTCTCTGGTCAGGAAATAATAATCATGTTCTTTTGATGAGGTAAAATACAAAGAAATAGATGCGATTCTCTTTACATTTTTACAAATATTCCATAAAAAATGGTCAAATAAAACTTTGAATGTGTTTGAATTGTAACATTTAGGACAAACAGGCTAAACCAGATAACATTATTTACAGCACTGGAAGATTTTCCATCCCCCCCCCAGAAATCCACAATTCAGGCATTTTCCTTTAAAAATGAACTAAAATCCAAATTGTTTCATTTCCCCACTCTCATCAAAACCTCAGCTACCCCTGGACAAGTCAGATGGATGACCAGGGCTTGTGATATTTGGATGGGGGCTTTTCAAGAAACCTCCCCCCCCAATCTCGCAACTAAACTGTAACTGATTACTTTTTAAAAGTAGCTTTTCAAACTCTGCAAACAACAAGCAATCCAGTATTGATACTTGGAATAGAATTCTTTGATTTAAGCTGATTTTATCATTTATTTTTTATGTTTATTTAATCTCATTATGAGAGTTTAAATAAGAATTTCTGGACTATGGATGCCCATTTTTGTTAAACAATCTTTGATCACTGGGATTAATGTTCCAGGGCAAATCAAATCTCATAAATTAATTTTGCCTATTTAAGCATCACATACTAAAACTTCTGTGCACCCATGTTTCAACACTTAATACTTTAGTTCACCTTCTTGCCATCTGAAAACATTAAGAACCAATGCATATGAATGAAACAAAATGTATTGATCTTACTCCAAATCAAGGTAATTTACACTGCAGTTTTCTCATGTTATTTCTATATATATTCACAGTGCTATATGGTTATTGATTCAGTCTGTCTTGCATATAATTGGAATGCAAATGAATCTATGGGTGCATGTAATCCTATTGTGTTAGCTAATTTAAGAAAAGAGAGGCAAGTTGTAGTAGATGTTTCTAAAAACCAAAGCTGTATCAATGTCAATTTTTCTTGATTTTATGGTGACTGAGAAAAAAAGCACAAAGTGTGTTATCTTTGTCCCAGAAGTTCATTTATAAAATGCATGACAGTGGGCATTATTTATAAAATCCATGACCAAAAGTTTTCATGTGGTACAAAGCTAGTGATGAAACTGCAGGGATTAGTTTTATCTTCTCTCCTCCTCCTCTCTTATTACTGCATCACATTGTATTAATTTTTTTCATTACAGGAGTGAAATTCTTTATCGCCAATGTGACTGCGATGGAAAATAAAAGCATAATAGTAATAGCTTCTCTGCACTCCAAAAATAATACTTTGTTAGCTTAATCAGAGAGAAGCAGAACAATGACTTTAGAACATCATTTATGTCCACCGTTATTTCTAACTTGAAATTTTTTTTGGTAGACACCTTACTTTCAGAGATATCTAGTCAGTGATTGGAGATGAGGACAAACGATGACAATGATTAGTATTAATATTTTATATCCCCCACCCTTCATCACAAAGGCTCTTAGACTGGCTTTCAAATGTTAATTTAACACTTCCCTACAATCTATGGAAAAGGGAATGGTAACGGGGGAGGGGATTAAGTCTTCTTCTTTTCTCCTCCGCAGCCAAAGCAGTGGCATTTGGATGGAGGAAAGGCTTTTCATCTGCTTCTGGGCAGAGGCATGATGGAGCTAGAGCCTGCCTTTTTTTCTCTGCAAATAATGTTATGGTATTTTTATTATATTAAAATAAGCATTAGTAAGAAAAATATTTTTAATATAATAAAAAACACCACACATTATTTTAAAAATAAACAAAAATATGAAAATATAGAAAATATGAGCCAGAATGGTGTAGTGGTTTGAGCACTGGGCAATGACTCTGGAGGTTAGGTTTCAAATCCCCACTTGGCCCTGAAACCCCCTGGTGACCTTGTGCAAGCCACACTCTCTCAGCCTAGGAGATGGCAGTGACAACCTCCCTGAAGAAACTTGTCAAGATAGCCTGTTAGAGTCCTCATAAGTCAAAACAACTTGAAGGCAAAGAGCATACACAAGAAAAACAGTGGATCTAGATTCATCATATTGAACAAAGACTCTTTGAAATCAACGGAACTTGTGGTAACATGACATAAAGGAACACCTATTCCCATATAACCCACCCATATTTAAAACACCCCAGCTAGCAATGCTCTTCCCAAAAGAGGAGATACCAATATTTCAATCTTTTTAAAGTTTTGGACCTTAAAAACATTTTAAAAACTTTGCTGATGTGATTTATTGTATTGCTTTTGGCTCTCTGTGCCACTCTGAAATTTGATACAATGAAGGTGGTTTATAGAAATGTCTTACATTAAAAAATCAGACGAATTATATGGATAACTCTTTTGAAGCCACTACATTCTAAAGGACTGAAATCGTTGTTTGGCCTATTCCCTCCAGTGAAATTATCTTCAAATAAGATGAAGCCAGATGGCTAGTAATGTTAGAGCTCAGGAACTACTTCTATGAGCACATATTTACATTACAGCTAACTTTAATTTTGGCTCCTGCGGGCAGCAGCAGGGATTTATCAAGCAGAGAATGGGGGTGATAAGGAAGCATGCTGTTGAATCACGTATGTTACAACTATGGAAGCAGATGAAGTCCACACATGATGTTTAATAATGGCAGCCTTTGCAGATTTTGGCACCCCCTCCTCCACACAGTTTATTCTTAGCTGCAGCAGCATCCTTTGAAAATTAAACTAAAAAAGCAGTATGAAAAAGCAGGAGTAGGCCTTTATGATTTTTAGCATACAAGTGTAATTTTAATGATGTCTATAATTTTACCATTCCTATTTACTATTGACAAATTCATTCTTAGCGTGTGTTTCCATGCTCTAACCTGGTCAGGAAGAACACACAAAAATTGTCTCAAGTAAATTTTTTTCCTTGGTCTTTTCCAGAGTTTTGGTTAAAAAGTTGAGTTAACTGGTTGTTTTCATTGCAAACCATGAGCTGTGGCATGTAATACCTTAACTCTATGCAAACAACCTAGAAACCAGTCCGCATGTGCTCTCAGTGTGTATTTCCAGAATGTGCAGTTGCAAATGGAAACTGGCAACCTGAGAAACCCAACTTTCATTCACTACACACCACACACCACTACATCCCTCTTTGTTCAGAGGGGAAATCCAAAGTCTAGTGATTTCTGAAACTGTGTTTAATAGAGTATGGTCCTTTCAGTGTTCAAGAGGATGAACTAGAGAGCTCTTTGGACCTTCTCCATATTTTCTTTTGTGTTTCCTGAATACTCTCTCCTTCCATGCACCAGTCTTTGACAAAGAAAATGTTGTCAGATAGTTGAAAACCTCTGGAAGCCAAACTAATTATGTAAAACCTAAATGTAACATTTCATGCTTTCTCTCTCTCTCACTCACAGGATTTGAATTCTACTTTTAGACAAAATCCTCACCCTCCTCTTCCACATCTTCTTCCTGTTTCTCTTCCCTTTTCTTTTTCTTTCACCCTCATAGGTGAAACTTAACATTACTGCTGCAGTTTTCTTCCCCGTTGCCCTTTCAGGTTATGAAGTAAGCAAAACAGAGAAGTCTAATTAAAATTATTATCATATACATTGTCCTCCCACGGGAGGGGAAAAGACCTCTGCTTAAAGAGCCAGTTAAGGTTATTCAATGCATCAGGTCACATCAAAACAATTAAGGGACAGGAAATCAATAGTTAACTCATGATAATGTCATACTAAATTACCTACCTACATTCATATATGGGCCTGCAAATGAGCTCTATTTCCTCCATGTTCCATAGGAACAAAGTTTGGTTTCACCATTGGTTTTGACTGTCCTTGAAAGGACACTATGATAATATTGGGCAGATAGAGGACTAACATAAAGAATGTTTAAAATCTGTAGGAGTCTTCTCGATAACTTTGATAGTCTTACAGCCACTCCTGGACATGCAGAGAAAGATGACGGCAAAGTATATTTCCACACATTCCAAAATTTCTGGTCGATTACATTAACATAAAGGAATTATCAGACAGCAGAAAAGGATGGGAGAGAAGTGGGATGTTCCCGTGCTTATCACACTGTTGTGGGAAGATTATCAGATGACATCCCGCAGAGTCGCTTTCATCCTGTCCTTCTCCCGTAGTGAAGTGGAATGGCCCCATAATTTTATTGATGGCAGTTTTGCATTAATAAAAGTTACGGGGCCATTCCACTTCACGATGGGAAAGGATATGATGAGAGTGATGCCGTGGGGCGTTGTCTGTATATCTTCCCACAATCACATAAGACGGGAGTGTCCACTTCTACCCTGTCCTTTTTAGCCATCTGATAATCTTGTAGTCACATATTTTCCTACGTGTATTTGCTAGTCAATTGAGAAGAATGCTGTCAAAAAATGGATGTATTATTGCCTCATATTTAGGGGGTCATCAATATACAGCTAGCAGTTGTTTAAAACAAATGGAAGCATTTTATTACACAGGGGACTGGTTTACCCAGCTACACGATTTCTGTACAAATCATGTACAAACTAACAAATCTGTGGAGAAAAGATGGTATGAAAAGAAGTGTGTATGTGATAAGCTGGAAAATAGTATCCATGGTTACAGCTACACTTTTCTCACCCACAACAGACTTCAGCAAAACTTGATATGCATTCTTTGTTTATCACTTAACATCCTTCATTGGACTAGACTATACCAGGTTGTAGAACCTGTGGCCCCTGTATGTTATCAGACTATAGTTCCGTATCCTCCCCAGGGGAAGATGGACAGTGGAAGTCACATTTGGAATGACTTCTGGAGGACCATATATTACACAACCTTGCTCAACATCATTGTTCAGACAGTGGTATCGGCAAGATCCTAAATGTAAAGAAATAATTGAATACAGTGCGCCACATCATACATGGGTGTGCTTTACATGGCTTTCATCATATGCTGAAAGCTGCATGGGGAGGAGAGGGTGGCACATCCCATAGGGACGAATGGGGTGTGCACCCATGGCCACACACATGCGCCACGCCACCGCATGCACAAGCCCCATTAATTAAATGGGGCTGAGCATACGTTTATTTGTTTACGTGGGGGAGCCGAAACGGATCCCCTGTGTAAACAAAGGGTGCACTTTACAAAGTTAAGATTGTCCATGCCATCGCATTTCCAATTTCTCTTTATCGTTGTGAAAGCTGGACAGTGAAGAAAGTTGATAGGAAGAAAATCATTTGAGAGGTGGTGCTGGAAGAGTTCATGGATACCATGGACTGCTACAAAGACAAATAAACAGGTCCTAGAGGAAAAGAATCCTGAATCTCCCTAGAAGCCAAAAGGACAAAATTGAGACGGTTGTATTTGGATATCATGAAAAGATATTCCAATCAGTAGAAAAGATAATAATTTTAGTAGATAGAAGGCAGTAGGAAAAGGGGAATACCACATTACAGATAGATAGATGTTTATCACACTATGCTCTTAAAGAGGTACTATTCCAGGTGACCCCTCTAGCAGCCTCCTGTTGCATGTGGGATTGGCAGTTTTAAGGAGCTGAACTCTCTGCCTGAGAATTCAAATACCCCTCCTTAAAACTGCCAATCCCAGCATGCAACAGGAGGCTGCTAGAGGAGTCACACTGGAATAGTACCTCTTAAGAGCATAGTGTGATAAACATCATAGACTCAATCAAGGAAGCCACAGCCTGAACTGCAAGACCTGATCAGAGCTAGTAATGATGGGGTAACTTGGAGGTCTTTCATTCATACCAAGCTTGAAGCCAACTTGGTTGCAGTTAACAACAAGAAAAGTAAAGCCAAGGCTTGTAGGGCAAAGCCACAGGACTCTTCAGTAGGGATTATGCAATCATCTGTAACACTAGTCATATTTTCCACTACTTCCTCAGTTTAGCTGCAATTTCAAGGGTTAAATGTGGTGGAGATAAACCTATTTTGGATGCTCTGTCAGGGGAAATGCTAACAGACTGTCCTGGGTGAAGGCTTGCACTTCATATTTATCACTACAACACAACGTGTCAAGGAATTTACTGCTGTTGACTCTAGGTTGGGTGGTAGATCTGTCACTGCACAGGGTGGGATGGGGGGAATACATAATCCTACTTCAACGCAGCAGTTTCTGTTCAACATTGGGCAGTGAGTTGTGGTGTGTGTTGTAAATGATATAGATTGCTGTAGACTAGGCGTGGGCACCTGTGGAGTGATCGGGACCAATTTTCCTCCTCCAGACTTCTCCCTGAGCTGCATCCCCAATTCACATTTTCTTCTTCTGCAGCCACTTTCAAGATTGCAACAGCAGGAGACGTGCCTTTACTTCCCTAACCATTATGAGATGGTCTATAGAAAAGCCTGCAGACCTTCCAAACTAGCAACAAGACTTAAACAGACATCTTTTTTTTAGAGTGAATTTGGGACAAAATGGTGGTTTTGGGATAGCAATGGGGTTTTGGGGTGTTTCAGGGATGGGATGAGGAGTGTTTCTGCATGTTTTCATACTTTGGGTTGCTTTATTTCATGATTTGGGGGCTAAAATTAACTGAAAATTGAACTGGGGGGCAGAAGTTTAGAGGACTGGTAGGGGTCTAGGTCCCAAAATCCCTATCTTGCTACAACTATTTTATAATAATATACAGAAATCCTTTAGACATGGCTTGGAAAAGCTACCTTTAAGGACAGTTTTCAGAATCCTCTAGTCACCTTGAGAATTGTAGTTCCAAAACAATGTCCAAGTTCTGTAACTAAGCCTTAGGCTGGTCAACTACAGGGTGTCTTCTTAACAAAGACAGAAAACCTCTGACTACTAAGCAGCAGCCAGCTGACAGGGATCAGAAATAGTGCACAGCAGTATTTACGACTAGGATGTGAGAATGACTACTTCCATATGTCCTGTTTGGGGACTTCACTAATGCCACCAGTTTTGCTTTTGCTATTGCAAGAAGACAAAATGCCAGTTGAGATGAGCCACTTACCTATCTCTTTAAATTCTTAGCCAAGATATGTATCTTTATGTTCTTAACTGTAATTACAGGGTTGACCTTTGCATGTTGCAGGCTGCAGAATGAAATTGACTCTGAAGAGGGCTTTAAGCATTTTATTCATCATAATGTTACTAAATGTAGATAAACTCACAAGGAGAGCAGATGCTTTGATCTGTAGTGCAGGAGACTGTACAGACTTGTCATCACAGACTAGTCTGTTTCATGAGGGGGAGGGAAATTGGTCAAAAATACTCTCTGCACTCCTTTGTAATAGTGGACTTGCCCACTGCCCCAAATTTCTCCTCTGCCACCAGATGGATGCTTTTTTTGGGTGGGGGAGGTCAGGCCAACACAGCCTCCAATCTTTTTAATTCACATTTGAATACTCCTTTTAGTAGAATGGTAAGGCACTGGATGGTCAATCAGTAACTACAAACCATAATAATAATAATGTAAAACAACAACAACAACCCAGTTTTACTAGTCTAATACAAAAAAAAAATCTTTTGTTAGGGTTCATAATGATATCACAAACTATTTCAATTCAGTTTACAGCTAGCCCCAATAATGAATGAGTGGTTTCCCCTAAGGCTGCATATGCACTGCAGAATAAATGCAGATTGACATTGCGTTCAAGAATCAGAAAACGAGAGCCCTGGTGGTGCAATGGTTAAATTTCTGTACTGCAGCCACTCACTCACAAAAAATCCCCACAAGGTTGTGAGTTCAATACCAGACAAGGGCTCAGGGTTGATTCAGGCTTGCACCCTTCTGAGGTCGCTAAAATGAGTACCCAGCTTGTTGGGGACAATTAGCTTACAATTTTTAAACTGCTTAAGGAGTGCTTAAGTGCACTGATAAGCGGTATAGAAATGTACATGCTATTGCTACCATCTCCACTTGATTTACAAATCTGCTCAAAATGTTTATCAGTTTCTTGAGCAATAATCCAGAGTGAAGTTGAAGGCTTTCATGGCCGGCATCCATAGTTTTTTGTGGGTGTTTCAGGCTATGTAGCCATGTTCTAGAAAAGTTTATTCCTGACATTTTGCCAGCATCTGTGGCTGGCATCTTCAGAGAATGCTGACCTAAAAGAGAGCTGGATATATATATACACTCTCTCTCTCTCTCTCTCTCTCTCTCTCTCTGTGTGTGTGTGTGTGTGTGTGTGTGTGTATGACCCTGGGCCTGGAGGAAACTCCACGTTAATCAGTGTATTGTTCTGTTGTTGATGGCTGGGCCTCAGGGTAGGAACGTATGCAAAGAGGATTAGTGTCTGCTCACTGGTGATCATTATCTGCTGGGAAAGCCCCTGACCCTGAGTGGTTTCTCATTTGCTGAATCCTCATTTTGCTATTCTTCAGCACTGGTAGCCAAATTTTGTCCATTTTAAGGGTTTCTTCATTCTGGTTGAAATTATCCAGATGTTTATGGATTTCAATGGCTTCCCTGTGCATTCTGACCTGATAGTTGTTGGCATAGTCCAGAATTTCAGTGTTATCAAACAGTATTTTATGCCCAGGATGGTTTATAACATCTTCTGCTACTGCTGATTTTTCCGGCTGGCTCAGTCTGCAGTGTTTCTCGTGTTCCTTGATTCTGGTTTGCACACTGCGTTTGGTAGTCCCTATGTAGACTTGTCCACAGCTGCATGGTATCCGGTAAACTCCTGCGGCTGTGAGAGGGTCCAGAGTACTTTTAAAACCAGCAAGTAACTGATGTTTATTCCCTTTTCAGCAGTTTGACCTATTGGTACACACTGTTCTGTAGCCCTCAGAGTCAAAGCCTGTCTGTTGTTACCATCTGGACACTTCTGGAATGCACCTCATCTCTCCTGGATATTTCCATTCCTACATGGAGAATGGGGGAATGACAACCACACCACCTGGAATCTTTTAAAATCTCTCAGCAATTTGGCTAAATCTTAACACTGTGTTCAACAATCAGAAAAAAATATAGTCCTTTTTATTTGCCATGATATGCTGCTCTGAAAAAAGTATTTGATCATATAATATAATGTTTTGTTTTACTGTATGATAACAGCATATATTACTGTCTATATGCAAAGATAAAGGAATTTATCACACCAGCCTGCTTTCTTGAAGCAATCACAGTTAATTTAAGCAAATAGAAACATACCAGTTTGGGAACATTCATTATCACACTTCACTGCAATAGCCCTAAGACACTGCTTTGGTGATCTATGGTCCCACACTCTCAATTCCACATGTCTTCCATAACCCCACCTTCATGACCATGCTTTCCAAGGTTTTTTGTTTTTCATTTTTTAATACAATTGAGCCATTATGGCAATGTGATGAAATTTCAAAAAGAAAGGAAAGGAAAACAGCTTCCTTGGGAACAGGGAGAGGGAGAGGGGAGAAGAGGTGAATCATGGCCACTGACTTTATGTGACTGCTGGCATGTTGGAACTGCAGAAGGAAGAACCTATCACACAGAAGGCATAAATAGAAAAGCACTGACATTAGGAGCCATTGATGGGTTTTATGAAACAGAGCACTCTACTAATAAACAGAATGCAAAAACAGTGGCAGGGTAGTGACATTGTGTGATACATACTGTCCAAATATACTTTTAACCTGTTTAAATTCTGTTTTAATAGCCTCCTGTGATAAAGTACAAATAGTAAAATAGAACAATAAAATCTATCTGGTTTTGTTATTATATTTTTACATTACTCTGTGAATGTTTGACAGTGAAATATAAACCTTCCCTCACAAGATCCCTGAATGAAACCTGGGACATACTGACGGAAGTTCTATTTAGTAGGTAAATTATTATACAAGAAAAAGCTCCGAAAAGTCAGCTGCCAGCAGCCAAGAGATGTGTTTGCACTGCAGACCATAATGTGAGCACTGGTACATCTACCTGTGCATTAAATTTTAATGAGACAAGTTCTCCAACCTGCCAGATGCTGATGACCACAAATGAATACTATCTGTCTGATACTAAAGTGGATGTACTATACAGCCAGTCTATTTTCCCTTATGGTAAAATAAAGAATCTCAAGATCTAATTCTTAGAACATATTCTTATACTCTCTAGGAAAATCTTGGAATGCAAACTCTGAATCTAACTTTTCTCATAAAGCAAAGAGAGAAATTTTGTACCGTGTGGAAATTGACACTTTTTTTTTAAAGTCCTTGTTTCAAAATAGTAATGTGATATTTTAGCCAGCTTGGGGATGACTTTCCTCTATGGAGTTTTAAAGGTACTATGAAAATCCATGTTTCATATCAGATCTGCCTGTGAAATATTAATTCATTTTCTGTTAATCTTAACATGATACATTTGCAACAACCAAAAAGTACTGGAGCAAGCAAGACAAATATTTATTCCCTATACCTCAGGTGACTAAGGCCCTTATCAGACGAGTGTGGAACTGGGGGTCTTCTGCACTGGGCGGTTCGAATTCACGTTATTTCGCACAATACCATCATACCAGCATTCGAATGGCCCAATCCACACTCACGTGAATGCGCGAGCTGCCGAACTGAATGTGTACTGGCTCCTCTTTTTGGAGCGTGTTGGCCAGTGCGCTGATAAGGGGATTGGCAATATCCTGGATTGGGGCTCTGTTCGATCTCAGTGCGAATGGGTCTGGTGTGACTAC
>NC_056522.1:88638907-88641880 GCF_019175285.1 Sceloporus undulatus
ATCAAGCCATAATTAAATAAGAAAAGAGAGCAAGAAAGTCCCCTTTGGGGGCTCTTTCACACTGTGCAATTATTAATCAATTTTAACTGCCATGGCAACATCCTATGGAATCCTGGGATGTGCAGTTAATAATAATAATAATAACAACAACAAATCTTTATTTTTATACCGCTTTTTCTAGGAGATCAAAGCGGTTCACAGGCGAATACAGATGTACAACACATCCTATTACAGCATAATATACAATAAAAAACATTCCACTAAAAACCTCGTATAAAAAATCTGATAAAAACATATTGAAAGCTCACACTCTCACATTTTACAATCTCATAATTACAAATTAACATCACAGATACTTATAACATTGGAGGATGGTGGGGTAGGAGGATAATTATCTCTATGAAGGATCAGAGGGATATGCCAAGCGGAATAGGTGAGTCTTCAACGCTTTCTTAAAGGCTTCCAAGGAAGAACTGAGACAAAGCAGGTATACTTAGAATTCTCAGCCAGAAAGCTCTAATTCCTGATAAAGCTACAGATCTCATGATTCTATATGTTGGAGCCATGAGCATCAAAATGGAATCATAGCAACATGATTATGTAGTATGAAAAGACTCATGGTTCTACTGCTTCAGGATCTATTAAGACAAGGAATTGTTTAATAGAAGGTGCATACAAAGGATTACAAATGAAATAATGAAAAGTAATATCTGTAAGATAGGAAGGACATGTCATCTAAATGAAGTGAAGTATGAATGTTGTAGGGAGACTGATAGTATATGTTTAGCTTGGGAAGGTCAGTACACTCTTTGGATCTAATTCCCAGAGAAGGAGAGAAGGAAATGGGAAATTAGTACATGAAAGGAGGTAAAAGTAAGTCAAGAGAATGTAAAAGAAAGTGAGAGGGAGAGAGGGAAAGGATAATAGTGGATGGTGACAGATAGATAGGGAAGAGCAAGAAAGAAGAGGAAAGAGAGTCAGAAAGGGGAAAGAAAAAAGATTGGAAAGCTTAGAAACAGAAAGCAGGAGATGTTAAGAAAATAAAGAATAAATGGGGAAAGATCCAAAGATAAATCTTGAGCAAAGATTTTTTTTCTTTTCTTTTTTTAGAAATAAATAAAATAAATTTAAATAGATTTTAGAAATAACAACAATAATTTTAGACTATTATAGAAGAAAATAAGGAATAGAATGGAAATTGTAGATTTGCCTTTTTTTGTTAAATGTTTTATATGCTAAATATTGTATGTGTTTATTGTTTATGTTTATATTATGTCAATAATTTTGTTTTTAAAAAAGACAAGCAATTATTGCTGCTTTCTGGATGTTCCCTTTCTCTCCGTCATTAAAATTCAATTATTTTCTGATAGATAGATGACAAATTAGAAAACAAATTTCATGACATCACTTTTCTCTCTGAACATTACACTCTTATAGTACTGCTATTCCATTTTTACTGCTCTGGCTGCCTCCAGTGGCATTCTGGAGCTTGTAGTACAATGAGGTCAAAGAGCTCTCTGGCTGAGAATTCTAAATGCCCCTCCTTAAACTACAAATCCCAGAATGCAACAGGAAGCAGCCAGAGCAGTAGAAGTAGAATAGCAGTGCTATAAGAGTGTAATGTGGTAATCTAGCAAAAGAGGATTCATTTGCCACTGAGCATGCAACACTTTTATAGGTTTTACCAGGGTGCATTTTGGGCATAGCGCCATAGGAAGTATCCAGTTTGGTTTTAGGGATGTAAACAATATACACAGATTTATTTATTTTTTTGCTCTTGGCAAAAAAGGTGTGTCTTGATATATCAAGGCATGAATGTTTTGTGTGCCATGGAGTAATAAAATAAATTTTCATGGCATCAGGCTGTTGATCTTGAATGAGGAGAACTGAAAATGGGTTTAAACATGAAAATTTTGGTACTGCGGTTCAGTTCAGTTCATCTTTATTATGGTCATAGACCAGCACGGGTAGAAAGGGGATACAGAATAAAATAAGGTAAAAATAAGGTAAAAACACAGGTTAAATCAGTATTTAAAATATCCTTATAGATTACTACACTGGAATCTAGACAAGATTTGTACTAGTCTACTATGGAGGTCATTGCCTGATGAATTTTAACTGCAGCTGCACAGAACCTCGCAACGTTATATGTTGTATCAGGGTTGATGTCTGAAAGCAATAGAGAAGTGTAAAATTGACTGGCATGGTATTTATGCAATAGAAATGAAATAGGGCTGAGGCAGATGTCCCTGTAGTATGAGCATTGGAGTAGTACATGCTCTGTTGTCCCTATTTGCCCAGGGTCACAGGGGCATAGTCTGTCTGAGAAGAGGTTCTTCTTATATCAGCCTTCAAGGGCAGCTGAGGGAAGGCATCATGCCAAAGTAAAGGGTCTCTGGGGTTTAGGTACTTTGAGTTTTGCTAAGCATGCCATAGGTGTTGCCAAACATCTATTGGAGTCACTAGCAATAAAAATTGGGGTGCCAGCTAGATCTAGCTGTTGCTTTGTATCTACCATCCATTGTTTGCTTTAGCCTTAATATACTGAGCACAAGATCTGGAGAGAAGCCCAGTGAAGAGATATTAGTCATTATCGTCTGTTTCCATGTAGACTGAAATTCATCAGTCAGGGTAAGTGGAGCAAGGCTGGTGTGGGAAAGAAGGATAGTCTGAGCCAGTAACTGAGTATAGTCACCCACAACTCTGGCCTCCATTTTCATAAAGCCTGACTCCAGCCTCAGAGTTGCGTTAGAGACACATTCTGGAGCTTGGCATGCTGATCTTAGAAATGAGTGCTGCTGCTATATAATGACCTCCTCTTGTCATAAGAAATTTGAGGATGGCTGTTGAAGAGCATAGTCTCCATGCGCTTTCCTGCTACCATAGAATCATAGAATCATAGAGTTGGAAGAGACCGCATGGGCCATCCAGTCCAAACCCCTGCCATGCAGGAAATCCAAATCAAAGCATCCC
>NC_056522.1:88641980-88644746 GCF_019175285.1 Sceloporus undulatus
AATTAATAAAATAAAATAAAAACAAGCAATCATAAAAATAAATGAAACAAAATAAAAAAGCAATAATAAAAATTAATAAAATAAAAAAACAAAAAATAAGTATTTTATATTTTTAAAAATTACTGTAATTAAAAAACAAACAAACCCAAGGCAGACCTGAAATGGCCACTGACTCACTTTTCCACCTCCTCCTCTTCATCCTCCCCATCTCCTCCTCTTCATCCTCCCCATCTATCTCCTCCTCTTCATCCTCCCCCTCCTCCTCTTCATCCTCCCCATCTATCTCCTCCTCTTCATCCTCCTCGGCGCAAGGGCTCCTTGGGAAGCCCCGCGCAAAAGCGCACAAGTGGGGGATGCACGTGCGCACTGCCGCTGGCCCATGCTGCAGCCGGGGCAGCGCGTGCAAGGGAAGAGGAGCCCATCCCCTTTGGCCAGCTGGCCCAAGGGGACGAGCTCCTCCATCATAGCCCCACGCGTGGGCGGGAAAGCCCCACTGTGGGTGGCGTGGCGGCGCTGGCAAGGAGGAGGAAGGCGGCGCTGCCCAGGAGCAAGAGGGCGGCACTGCCCAAGAAGAGGAGGAGGAGGTGGGTTGGCGGCCAGCCGCATTAGCGGCCACAGCAATGACTGCATGAGCGGGGGGCCGGAGCTGGGACAAAGGCTGGGGTTGGGGGAACCGGACCGGGGCAGACAGGGGGGCCCCAGAAGCGGGTTTGTCCCGGGGGCCACCAGGATATGGCATCCCTAGAGGTAGTAAAGAACAAGGATCCTTAAAAGTATAAATGTTCATGGCTACCCCACCCCTCATGTTTCCATCTCCTTTATTTGTCTTTGGTCCAGTCGTGGGGGAAAGACAGGTTGTTGTTGTTGTTGTTGTCAGCTATTCTGTTATGTGCTGCTGGATTGCTCACCCCCTCTGTCTAGTAGGGATACAACTGGAATTTGATCTGATCTGATTTGTAAATGCTGAACCCCACTACCATCACACACTCTAATGTATGGACTGGGAAAAAAAGCTGTTCTTCAGTTTTCATTCTGCTCCAAATGTGAGAACGTTTGCAGATTTAAAAAGCATCAAAATATATTGTGAAATGTTTTTTGTGAGTTTTTCAGGCTATGTGGCCATGTTCTAGAAGATTTTCTTCCTGACGTTTCACCAGCATCTGTGGCTGGCATCTTCAGAGAATGCTGGCCTGGAAAAAGTGAGTCTATATATACCCACTATATATTCCCAGGCTCACACAGCATATATAGACCCACTTTTTCCAGGCAAGCATTCTCTGAAGATTCCAGCCACAGATGCTGGTGAAACGTCAGGAAGAAAATCTTCTAGAACATGGTCACATAGCCCAAAAAACCCACAAAAAGCCATGGATGCCGGCCATGAAAACCTTCGACTTCACATATTGTGAAATGCATATTTTGAGCAAAAAAAAAAAAAAAAAAGGTTTAAGAATGTCTAGTCAAATATAGCTTTAAATGCAAATTTTGAGCAAATCCACCCCTTCCCTAAATACCAGATTAATGTAGAAATGTGAGGCACTCCTAGTTAAAAATGTGTAAATCAGTCCTGAGTGAGAAATAGAATGATTCATGCAGGCTTTCCTTCAAGCCAACTTCTTTATTGCTAAAAACCCAGTGCTTCTCCAGAGATTTCAACTTGGTTTGTTCCAGAAGCAAATGATATTTATTCCTAGCCAAAAGTGGGCAGTAGAATTCTTATTTGAGCAACTTTGAATTTAAAAGCTGTACAATATTTCAAGTATCAATTAAAAATATTGTTGTCAAGAAATAGCTATGAAATGCAAAAAAGATTAAGTGTAGAATATATTTCATAATTTAAAATAGTAAATGCATCCATTTTAATAGAGTTTTTAATTAATGCAATTAATAGAAAATATCATTAAAATACCAGTGTTCTATGGGTTGTTTGAAATACAAATAGCAAAGCTAGTTTATGTTTTCTTTTCCCACAAAATTCCAGTATCAGGGGGAAATGTTGTTACAAAACACCAGTAGATTTTATATATTCAGACTGGTGTTTTGTTTGGTGGAAATGCTTATATTAGAATAGGTATATTAGATGAGACAATTGCATTGTACTTGAGATATCACTTTCAAATATAAATTTCAGAAGAATGAGTGCATTTTGCTATTTGCAGTTTATTTCATTTTGCATGTGTTCATTCCAAATCTATTCCATCACTTTTCCACAATGTTTTTTTAAATCCATTCCACATGACAAGATCATAGAGGTACGTCTAAAGAGAAAACACAAAGTTATGCATAGAAGAAACCTACAGAAGGCACAGGAAGTTCCTTGTGAAGTTTCCAGAGAAAGGAACATATAATTTCAAATGCATGATATTTCAGTACACTTGTCTGATCCGGTCTAGTCCCCCTTTCAGGATATTCAGAATTAATTTAGATAGTTCCCTTGTACTCTGAGGCAAAAATTTCACAAGAGATAGGTGACAAATGTTTGTGTCTCCCCTGAAAAATCAAATGAATAACCCTCCAAAAATCCTGATTTGGCAGCAACAGGGTAGAAATAATGCAGTTTGATACCACTTTAATGGTCATGGCTCCATCCTACAGAATTCTGGGGTTTGTAGTTTTGTGAGGCAATAATGTTCTTTGGCAGAGAAGGCTATATACCTTGTAAAACTACAAATCCCAGGATTCCATAAGATGGAGCTAAAGCACTTAAAATGGTGTCAATCTGCATTATTTCTACAGTGTAGATACACCGAGAGTCCCAACTAATCC
>NC_056522.1:88644771-88724179 GCF_019175285.1 Sceloporus undulatus
TTTCTGTTTTTCGTTGGTAGAACCTGTCCCTCCCAAAGAGAGCTTCGGGTGGAGAGCACTGTGCACGATTGATTACACGTCGCAATTTGTAATTTAGCCAAACCTGCAACATGGATCTATAATAATATGATTTTTACATTCTCGATGAAGTGATCTTTATTGTAAAATAGATAACCGTGAAACCCAAATCTTAATCAAGCGCCTTCGAGTTAATATAGCCTCATTTGCTAACATAATCCATCTAATACACAACAATACAGATGCAAAATAAAGATTTTCAAATTGAAGTCCCAGACCTCCCTACCGTTCTTCAGCACACATTATTTGTCTTTCCAATTCTAGCCTGCTTTGGTTCCAAATAAATTTCATTTGTCTTTTGCCACGATTCCAAAGGTTTTAATAAAGGAATGCAAAATCGGAATGTTTGGAACATGAACAAATTTTTAGGAAGCCACACGCATTTGAAGAATAACGGCCTAAACTTCCCCAAAGAGATATTCAATAGTCCTTCCCTCCATTTAACAGGTCTTGTTTGATGTTCCTATCCTCTCCACGTGTCCTCATAGTTGTTGTGGATAAGCTTGTTTCTGTTGGTTATATTATCCCCAAAACTTCATTCACTGTTTTCCTATCCTGAATCCCGAATTCTTCCAAATACTTGGTAGCAGCGCCGCATTGTCCATGTGGTTTGTCAGCATATAGTTTACCTTAGTCAATTTAAGGCCAGAAGCGTTTTTCCAAAGTCTTGTACAGAGTAATGAAAGTTTGGATACGATTCAAGGGTTTTTCCAGGAGATAAAATACATCAATCGGCGAATAACCTCATTTTATACTATGATGACTCTTGAGGCTGGAGCTTTAGCAATTTTTGTATAGTAATCAGTGTCTCACTCCATGATTTAGCTTTATTTATGCAGTCAGTGATCACTGAAGGGAAGCTCATTCCTTCCTCCAAAAATTTATGCTTATAAATAAGAAACAAACAGGACAGTTAAGCAAAAGAAAAGGGAAAGGCATTATAAATTCAACACTTTGTAAAAATACTTCTAATATGACTTCTGAGTGGAAAATAAATAAAACAGAAGAAAGCAGCAAAGAAATCTCCATCAAAATTATTCAGAATGTTTACTTAAAAAGAAAGAAAAGTAACCCTAATATGAGAGATTAATTATAAAAACCTCAATAAATGTTACCCAGTCCAGGTGTTTTATCTCTGCTAATTCATGATCACACACCGTAAGATGAATAAATACAAATTAAGTAGATATGCTTATATGAACAGTCAGGAGCTTAGTATACATTATTTCTCTACATGCCTTCTTATAACTGCAACACAAAAGTCGATCACATCGATTGGTTTTATCTTCCAGAAACTTTTGGTTGGTTCCACGAAAATAGGCAAAAGTCAACTACTTGGCTGCACATACAGACGATCAGGTTATTGGCCGCGAGTCCTACTGGTATGCACCAATACAGAACAGTAGGAATGTAAATAAATCAGTGACGAAGAGTCAGCCAACAGTTACATGGCGATCCCATTGAGTCATATGTCAACCTTTTGTTACGGGTACCAATAGGATTCATCCCTACAAATAAATAAATAGGGCCTGGTGGATGATGAGAGAAATCATAGTCATGAAGGTAAGATCGGGCATGTAAACAGAAGTAAAACAGTGAATAAAAGCTTTGCTTGTGTGAAATGGTGTCCCCATTTGATTTAATTTGTATATCTCTACCTGCTGTGTTTGACAGCAGCAGTTTTTTTGAAAAATCTTTGTTTGCTCACAGAACTGAGTTTTAATGTATCACTCCCATATAACTTATTGATATATTAAATAACAGTCCACATGGTCAAGGGTGAGCATAGTATTGCCATGGGGTTGCATGCAATCCCGGGTCCTCGATTTGTGGCCGTGACCTCATTATTCCCCAAAGCCGCAAACGTCCACATCAACTTTTTATTTTGTAAAAAAAACAACATGATTTTTTAACAAATTTTGTCCAAACATGGCAAGAAGCCCACAAAAACACAAAAACACATAGAACCACTCACCCCCCACACCCCCAGAAGACATACTATACCATAAGAACCACCCTCAGTTTGCCTCTGCATGTTCATATTCCTTCAATATGGTGTCAAAAAGTGAAATTTTTCATTTCTTGTCAGCATTTTGAGTGAGAGTGTAGGGGTAATTTTGGCTTGGCGGGGGAGGTGCCGGCCACAGGAACCTGGTGGAGATTTAGCACCCAGGCATGGTACTTGCTCACCCCTGACATAAATAATGCCATCCTGTAGCATAGCTAGGTAGAGGGTTATCATGCTCTCTTGAGCAGATATAATGGAACTGCCACCTGTCCTGAATCGACCCATATAAAAAAAAGATACAACAAGCCTATAACCATATGCCTGGACGGATAGCGTAATGATGGCGAATTCATAAAGCAAAGGTGAAGAAGAAGAAGAAAGAAGATAAAGGAGGGCAACCGACATGTGAAGTGTCACCATGTAATTTCCCTGGCAATAATATTTTAAAGGCAAGGATTAGAGTTGATTGAAAGAGCAGCAATAGAGTTGGATGTTCATAACATTTTTAATGCCAATCAGTTCAGTTTGAATTCACACTGTGCCTTTAAAAGCGCTCAGGATACTGAAGTATAAATGGCATAACAGAGATTAACAAAAATGAAAAACCCCAATAAAGCTCAAAAAGTGAAAATAAGCAGCCGCAAAAAATAATAATAATAATAATAATCATAATCATGAGAAAAGGCAAACAATACCAACATAAATAAATGGGGCTAGGACAGATTTAATGGAAATAGTTCCAAGTAGAGAATAAATGCTGCGAATGTGCAACAGAATCGGTTTTGCTTATTTGCATCTTCCCTTTTAATTCAGTCGGCTCAAAGAACGAATAAGAGAGATGGATGTGAAAAACAATCTAGCTAAAACCTCTAATCACCGATCACCCAAGTTGATATGTGAATGGTTTAAATAACAGTTTTCAAGATCATCCTGTACATAGTACGGCTGGAAGAGGGAGATTGTGATGACATTCCAAGTAAGGGCTGGTTCTAGGTTGAGGTGTCCAGCCTGGTTGAACACATTGTATAAAAAAGTGCAGCGACGCTCGACACAGCCCAATAGGATTTTTTGGCCTAAATGTATAACCCTTTGTGGAAGGATGGGCATCAGATTTATTACTACTTGGTCACTGCTATGAGCCTTCAAGACCGAAAGTCAGGAAGGCCTGCCCCCTCCCTGCGTGCCTTTCATTGGCAAGCGGCGTATTTTTGTAAAGCAAGATTGACAGATAAGATATTAATTAATTATATAATAATCATTCCAGGGTGGCTTTTGTTGTTGGGGGGAGTGTTTGGTTGTTCTTTTTAGCTTTGTATATTGTTATGTGGTTTTATGCTGTTAAATTATTTAACTGTTTTGAATTTTTAATTGTAGTGGTTTTTCAAAATGTTTTATTCTGTCAGCCGCATTGGGTCCCATTCTGGGAGAAAGTCATCACAACAAATGAAATAAATAAGAAATAAATAGAAGACTATAAAGGGATTTAAACCCACATTCTCCCACTCCAGGGTTTGTTCTAACCCAAGGGGGCTACCATGAACTGGCCCTGCTGTGAACGAAAGGGGGAGAAAAACTTACATGAAGGTAGCATTTGTAATGAGTAAGGAAGAGCACAGAGATCCTCTTGGCCAAACAAACCCATCTGGACATTTCTCTCTGGTACTCCTAAAACACGTCCACATAATTGACATGGTTTTCTGCAAGTGGGGGTCAGGCAATATAATGCTACCTTTGTGTCAGAGACAAAAAATGTCTAGACTGGAAAGGGAACTCTATTACTGTGCTAACCTGTTTTGAAGCACCGTCAGAGAGAAATGACACAAAGGATAGTTGTTATTTTGTGAGGGAAATGTTCAACCTTCCTTATAAATCCACAATGGAGTTCAAACAGCAATAGCAACATTTCTTTCCATCCACCACTATAAACAATCTAGCTCCTAATGAGGTGATGTCTTGTACGTCCCCACAGCGGAGGATAGAAGTTCTTTTGATGTGATGAAAAAACAGAGAGAGAGGAAATGAAAGCATTGGTTCCACCTCCCCCCCCTTTTCTAAATTTCTGCCTTTAAATATAATTAAAGTCATTTGTTTGTCAAATCCCCTTGATAGCAATGCAAAGTGAAATATTCCAATAGACTTAAATAGAAAGAAGAAACATAAAACCCTTGGAGAGGGGATAGGAATGAGCTTTAGTTTCTGTCAGAGTTAGCACCCCAGAATCCCAGACAATCAACCAGTCAGCTTGATTGATATAATCAACTGCCTTATTGATAGATCCAGAAGCAGACATGTGCCTCACAGCAGCGTCTAGCTGAGACTAACCACACCCTCCCAAAGACAAAGTAACAGAATCCCCAAAAGCCAAATCCCCTCCCAAGCAGAACCGCCAAGCGAAGCCCCCCTGGTTCCCACAGAGCGAAAGCAATCCCAGCTCTGAGCGCTCGAGAGCCAGGCCTCAAGGCCAATAATAAGACACCTGGCCCTGCTATGCACTAACTATCACTATCTACTCTTCTACTGCAGCTAAAGCCCCATCATCCCCCAACTCTATACTACACTACAAAACAACTATCTGGTAGAAGACTAACAGGATCTACAGTTTCCCTGACATCCTGCCTTATTGCGTACAGTATGAGTCTTTTATTATTTCATTTTAGTCGGTGCATTTAAGTTCTAAATACATATCACACAGAAGCTTTCCTGTGGGTGTGTGTGTATAAAAGCTTTCCTGTAACATTCCAATCACACAGTGCTTTTTTGAGGGGAGGGATTGTCTGAAATGAGATACTGGTTCCAGCTGTCAAGAGTAGCTTGTATACCTTATTGAATGCTGGGAAGAACGTAGCTGCGAACTAATTGTTTGGAACAGTTGATGAGGCACCAGGTTGACTTAAATCAGTTCTACGGTTCATTTCACATCTAATGCAGAGTAACATCAGCAATGAAATCAATTAACCCAGCATAATTGCTTAACAGAGAAGCAGAAGTCGTCTGCATTAGATGATGTCAGGATTTAACAAGCCGGAGATTACCTAGACATCCAAAACATCACAAATGTAGGGATTAGTATGACTGCATTGAACCATTGATTTCAACGTGTGTCACCATTTGAAATGTCCTCTAAGAAGAGAAACATGTGGTGGCTCCCCATCACCTTTCAAAAGGACACATGGGTTCCATACTAAGTGATCTTGTCATGAATGGAAAACATGAGATGAAGCATAAAGTGTTGAAAGGAAGAATAATAAACATGCACGGATACTCCATATGGATTAAATGCATGAAAATAAGTTTACTTATTGGGGAGTATGGTCTAATCAAGGTAAGCTGGTAAACTTTAAAAAAGTTAGAAGTCTCAATTTCCACGGGAACAAGGCCTGGAGGGTAGTGTCCCCATGTCTTCTTTTTAGACAGCACTCTTTTCAACACTTTTGAAAAACATTTTGCAGAGAAAATCAGTCCAAATGAATCGAGCTCCCAGTGGAGGTAGATTCTAGGGAGGCACACCTACCCTGATGTAGGAAGAGTTTCAATTTATTCAACATAATCAGATGGACCAGTTGCTGTGGAGAAATGTGTCCCAACTACTTGTTAGGGACATGTCCACCTGACTAGAGTTGCTAGGAAGGCCTGATTAATTGGGTGGTGGAGGGTGTAAATATGCTTTGAAAGAGGATTCTGTTTCACCCCCTCTATAGGACGTATATAAGAACTCTGTTGGAAGAGACAATAGCTGGAACCCTAAACTCTAGGTAACATTTGCCTGTTTCTAATCTTCAACATGTAAGAATGTCTTAGAGTAAAGAGATAACCTGTTCTGTTAACTGGAGTGTATCCCGGCTGGTTCTGCTGGTCCTTCCAGAAGGAGATAATAACCATAAGTCATGGTACAGTAGTAGAATTAGAGAACCAAGGGGCAAAACAGACAACACCCCTTCCTCACCGCCACAGCCACATTCCTGATCTGGCACTTTGGCAGCGCTAAAAGAATGGCAAAATGCCACTCCTTTTAAGTGTCAGCAAAAAGGCATCTTTGCCATGTGACGAGTGCTTTTTGGCATTCCTTTGGCACAGCATACTCAACACTGTGCCAACGGAACGCGTAATGCCCCCGTGTTTAGTGTGGTGCACGGCATGATGCCAGCATTACGCTGGTGTCAGGGTGCGGTGATAAAACCCCAACACTCCTATGCTGGTGCTTCCAGTCAGTCTGACTATGCAGATATTACATCCAGTGAAGTGCATTCATCCATCCATCTACCAGGGAAAGAAAACACAAAGGTGGGGAGACTGGAGGGTCCCCACCAACTATGTCAGCATTTTATTTAAAGTGTTGGGGAAATTGGTTTGCTCAGTGAAGCTATGAGAGGCTAGTGACTTGAGGATCATTTTTCATCTGGAGAGAGCCAAGTGGCATATTGGTTTGAGTGTTAGACTAAGACTCGGGAAGAAAGGTTGATTCTCCTCTCACCATAAAACCCACTAGATGACGTTGGGCAAGTCAAATGCTCCAGCCTTTACAGGAGGCATGGCAAACCTTCTCTGAACAAATCTTGCCAAAAAACCCAGGATACATGGGCCTTAAGAGCACCATAAATTGGAAGTGACAGAAGGATCATGGGCACACACAAAAAACTGCTGGGGGACTCCAATTTGGGTGACTACAGAAAGATTTTTTCTTAGAAATACACAAGAGTGCAATCAAACACCAATAGTATTTCAAACAACACCACCATAACAGAACTAATCAATCGCGAGATACAGAAATGGGATAGTAGAAGCTTAGGCTGTAGAGAGGTACAAAGACCTGTCCTGCAGAGGAAACCACAGAAACAGGATGTTGTTCATATGGCATTGAGAGTGACACAGTGAGTGGAAAGAGACGACCATACATACAGTATACAAGGCTAAGCGGGAGCAGATATTTATAGACTTAAATCAAGGGGTGCTAGGTGCTATCTTGTAATGTAACAAAGTCCTTATGGTTTCCCCAGAGGAATTGGTCAAGGAGGTTTCAGGGAACAACTGATTGGCTTTTAACTCAGAGTAACAAAAGATTAGGATGGATTTAGGTCAACCCTAAATAGATGGACAAGGAAGTCTGGCCTGGAACCTACAGGGGTTAGGTAAGGAAGTGTTTGGCTTACCACCTTTGCCTTTGTTTCTAGAGTGAGAGGATATGGGAAGAATCTGGAGGGGGGGGAGGAACGGATTTATTAGCAAAAACCATTTAGCTTTATCTTGGTATCACTGAATCCTTCACATTCTTTGAGTCTATATGCCATTCCCATGGGAAAGTCTCCTGGAGTCCCAAAGGGCCATCATATCGCCTTAAAAACATGCCTGGCCCCAGATATGAAAACATGAAAACATAGGAACCCCACTGTGACAGAGTCATTGGGCAGACTTGGGGTCATTCAGACTACTTTTTACCCCAGATTCAGAACAACGGATAACCACAGGAAGTCCATATTCGCCACCAAATCTCCTACAAGCAAAATCCGAGGCTTGCACCAACCCATTGAGGGACAATGCAACCTTGGCACAGGTCTTTGAAAGCGGAGTAAAAGCTGTATCTTTTGGGGGGGGGGACGAGTCCAGTGAATACTAACTTGGCCCACCCAATCATGATCGGGGCACAAAGTTCGCAGGGGGGGGGTTTAGGTCAGAGGGGAGGGCAGAAAGCGGAACTGGAGAAAGGGTCCATGCCAAGAGAATCGGGGTGACGAGGAGGAGAAGGAGGAGAAGGAAGGAGCCTTGACAGGATGCCCAAGATATGGAGGATGAGGAGGAAGGAGCCGGGGGGAGGGGAAGGGGGACCATAGGGTAATTGGGGTAACGGAGCAGGAGCAGGAGAAGGAAGGAGCAGGATGGAAGGGGTCAAGTTCAGGGAGGATCAGGTCAGAGGGAGGGCACAGAATGGAACAAGCTTCCCTCTCGCACCAGGCAGCTTTCCTCTCTCTCTTTTTATTTTTTATTTTGAAGACTATGTGCATGCTTTTTGCTACAGGTAGATACATAATAGATAGAATGTGTGTCGGCTTGTGCTACTTCCCTTTCATCCTTGCTCCCAGCAGGGCACTTTGCAATAGGCATTTTTCTAAATTATTTTTTTATATGCGAATGCACAATGTGAATGTTACAAATGTTTTTTTCAATTTGGCAAATTAATACAGAAGCTTTTGCTACTGTATGTGTCTGTAAGGAATTTTGGGGTGGCCTGAGGGAAAGCAAAGGATGCAGAGAAATCCATTTTGGGGTGAGGAATTTATTATTATTATTATTATATATTATTATATTATATGGTATTGATGAGCATCTCGGGGGGTCGCAAGGAGGAAGGATGCAGAGATTGCATTAGATTGCATTTTGGGGTTGAAAACAGCAACGGGGAAGATCCATAATCTGTAGTGACCCAAATACACACAACACACAACAACACACACACACCTGGAGGTTTTTAAATTTGACAAAATATGTGCATACTGCCACCTGGTTTTTTTTAAAAAAAGGAGGGGGGAAGCACACTTCCGATGCCTCAATGGCTGCGAGGAAATGTCACCTTGACAAAAGTGGAACTGAATTTGATTGACAGCAAAGGCGCCTTCATTTTAACACCGGTTCCGCAAATGTGAACTCTCCGCAAGAAGCTGCAAGGCCATTCAGGGGTTTAATTACCCTGATTGGGTTGGTAAATTATTAGTGGGCATTTGCTTCCAGAAGGATTTTTTTTTTGGGCCGGGGGGGGGGGGGCGGACCGAACGCCCAGTTCCATCCAGTGCCAAATAGGTGAGTGGAAAAGGGCCTTGGTTGCCTGCAGCCAATCACAGTTCAGGCCATGTGAGGGAAGGGCTGCAGGGGAAGGAGAAGGTATAAGGGAAGGAGAGAAGGAAGTCGTAAGAGATGAGTAGTAGTCAGACAGAGATTCTGACTGGGCCTTAGAGAGGGTCTAGACAAACCAGTAAGAGAAGCTGGGAAGAGACAAAGGATTTAATTGCATTGGCTTGGCTCCCATGATAGAAGTGGGATGAACTTTAAGAAGGTGAATTTATCACATTTCTGTTCTTGGAAAGATGTAGGAGGAGCCAGAGAAGGCCAGGTTGCAAAGGGCTGTGTACTCCCTGGCGATGGGGAATGTGATAACATGAATTGTGTAACATGAATGGGCATTTTGTTGAACATGAGACACAGCAGGCTTTGAGTTTAAGATGCTTGTTCCAATATATTCCAGTCTTTTTTCTTTTCTTAAGAGCAGAGGAAGTGCTGGAAGGCTGGTTGCACTCATAAAAACTTCATATTACACAATGTTGGAGCGTTGAAGCAAAATTGTGGTGCAGACACGGATGGTCAGGGCTTGAGTGACTTGCCTTTTCTCTTCTTTATATTCTACCAAATGAGTTATGTGCAACTGACTTTTGATATTTGTTTTTTCAGTCTCATTTGACTCCTGCACTTCAAGGAGACCGTGGGATGGGTTATAGGCACTTGCTGCATAATAACATTGTAGCAGAATGTGTCCTGAGAATAATGAATGTCCTCAGTTTTAATACCATGAAATTGTCGTGATGACTGGATATACCAATTTAGAGTAAAAGAAACACATAGAAAAAGGAGATAGCCTTTTTCACACTTTAAATTAAAGTAGCACCCACACAGTAGTTTCTAGCCCGCCCCCCTTAAAGGATCTGTTTTCACCAAAGAGGCAGCAGTTGGCAGAAGGATAAAGTGGGCATGTTTTTACAGTTGAAAATATCACATAGGTTTTTATAACCATAGGTCAACCACTCCAGTTGCTAGCCCTCTGCAATTGCTGCACATTTGAAAGCATTCTCCAAACATATTTCATAAATCAATGAATTGGAAGAGACCACAAAGGTCATCCAGTCCAACCCTCCTGCCATGCAGAATACACAATCAAAACACTCCCAAGCCTCCTCAACATCTGTTTAAAAACCTCCCAAAGAAGGAGACTCCACATACAGATATTCCACTGCCAAACAGCCTTACTGTCAGGAGGTTTCTTCTAATGTTAGGTACAATTCTTTTCCTATAGTTACATGTCCTAGTCTTGGGAGCAGCAGAAAACAGGCTTGCTCCACCTCATATGACATCCCTTCAAATATTAATATGGCTATCAGTTTACCTCTTAATATGCCTTCCCCTAGTAAACATACCCAGCTCTCTAAAACACTCAACATGGTTTTCCAGATCTTTCACCATTTTGGTGGCCCTCCTCTGGACCTGTGCCAGCTTATCATACCCCTTCAGTTGTGATGCCAGAACTGAGATAGTCAGTCGGCCCTTCTTAACACTGATTTTTATACACAGATTCAAGAATACATGGTTTGAAAATATTCAAAAAAAGGATACATTTCAAATATCAAACCTTGTTTTCCATTTTTAAAAATCAGGGACACACATTTGCTATGTCATTATATTTATTATGAACTTAAAATACACGGATTTGGGTTATACACGGGGATCTTGGAACAAACAAACCCCAGTGGTATAACAGTGTTCCACTGTATTCGAGTGAGGTCTGAACAAACCAGAATACAGTGGCCTATTCTATGTTTGGAGCCCTGGCAGCGCAGTGGTTAAATGCCTGTACGCAGCCTCTCACTCAAAACTTTATGGTTGCAAGTTAATACCAGCGAAAGGGCTCAAGCTCGATTCAGGCTTGCATCTTCTGAGGAGGTCGCTAAAATGAGTACCCAGATTGTTGGGGGCAATTAGCTTACACTTGTAAAACCCCGCCTAGACACTGTTAGTTCAGTAAGAAGCAGTATATAAATGAAGGTGTTTGGTTTTTGTTTTGTTTTGTTTTTTTGGAAGACATCAGTTACTACTAGTGGGGGGAAGGTTGCATACACTCTTGGCTTCTCCCCAGTTGTTGTTTTTTAAATTGAAGTAACAGCAGGCTGGGAAGACCAGCTCAAGATGCATTGCTGGCCTATGAGTTGTAGGAGACAGCTGTCCATCTGCTCCCTCCAAAGGTGCTCAACATCACTAGGGGATTGGTGTGAGCTCCAAAGCACTGGAGAGCATCAGGTTTGTTGTTAAAGGCCTAATATGGCATGGGAGCTGAAGTAAATGGGTTTACATTTTTTAAAAAAAAAGATCAGGTGTTGAGAGGGATTTGAAACAAGTAACCAAAGGCAGCATCATATGTCTTTTCTGGGAGGCAATACTAAGTATATGAGGCAGCAGGGTGGGAGAGTCATCAGACAAGCACTCTGGCCTACAAGGAAAGCAAAAGATCTACTTGGCCCCGACAAATAAAAGGTAGTTGAAGCAACAAAGGGTAGAGTAAAAAAGTCAGTTACTATAAATGGTGCTTTAACACATCATTACCTTCTTTCATTACTAACATACAAAATGGTGGCATCCCAGAAGAGCTATAATAGGAAAAACATTCATATTCTTTCAACTCTCTACTGTATGCAAATGTACTTGATTTCACACTCTTTCTCCATACAAGTGTTCCCTTGCTATACTTTTATTGATTCGTGGTGCACTGAAGTTTTTTTTATTAGTCGTTGAATGAATGCTTGAAATTGAAAAAACCAGATTTGGTTCTTCAGTCTCTCCCCTTTTAAAAGAGCAAATGACAGCTTGGAGGAATTTTTCTCTGTTCAACTTCTCCATAATGTTTTGTTGTGTCTCAGAACAGTCTTTCTAAAACCAACAACCGTACATATTTTGAAAGGCATCCCATTTTCATCTTTACTGCAGATAAGAATTCAGTGACATGTGAGAGTGGCATGTAAAGCCTGAGGCTGCCATACTCCTCCAAGATGTATACACAGGAGATCAGTTTACAATCCCCATGTTCATAGCCATCATTTCACTTGCAAGTGCACAGTCAGTCCAGCCCAGTGTTCCCACCTTCCCCGTATTCATAGTCCAGTCTGTGCAGGAATGGCACTTTGACTGATGGGGGAAGACAGGGTTCAGTTCCCAGGTTGGGAGTCACAGCAAAATCAATCTATGTTGATGATAAACTGCCTAGCTCAGCCCTAAATCGAAGAACAGGATAGCAGGATTGGGCTGATGCCAACAGCAGTAGTAATAACAACAGCAACATACATTCTTCTATACCATTATCAGTGAACTCAGCACTTTCTAAGCGGTTTCAATAGGTAAACCAATGCCCCCAACAAGCTGGGTACTCATTTTATGAAACCTACAAGGATGGAAGACCGAGTCAACTTGGAGCACTGCTGGGATGGAAACTCACAACTTGTGACACAGTACCAGCATAAACCACCTGTACCAACCAGGCGTCCTTGCTCAGTGGTAAATATGGCCCAGATCAGTCCCAGAGGAAGGAATATCAGGATTGGAATCTCACAGTTACACTAAGTACAGCATGTGTCCTCTCCTCTCTGTGAACCTGAATGGCTGTCATTCTCAGCTTCCACAGCCAAGAGAACAAACATCCAGAGCAGTGAAGGTTAGCCGGATTCATGTGAAACACTCAAAGAACATCTGGCTGGTGACCTTAGAGTGAACAGGAAAGCAGATGAATCACTTCCCCCTGGCCTGGCAAACTAAGGCTAACATACTGGAGGGAGAGCCACTTTGTGTCTAACACCTTCTCTTCCACTGAATGTCTCTGTATGGTCTGCAGGAAGAGGACGAAGCTGCTGCTGGTTCCCTGCACCTTCTTAGGGGCAGGTGGAGTTGATGGGGAACTGTCGACTCACATTTTCTTTTTCACGGGGGACCCCGCAGCTGATATATTTACCCCCCTACTCTTGTTTGGGATCCCATCCAGCAGGCTATCCCTGGCAGGTAGGATGCTGGACTTTGCAGCCTGTGCCCTTTCTCCGTTGGTGATTTTCCCTCCATGGCTGAGTAGCTGGAAGACCTCTATATCTGCAGGTATTGTAGTGGTCCAAAGGTATGCCAGGTCCCTAGCAGTTGTAACAATATGGAGAGGAACGGCTTCTCTCCTCCAGCCAGCCCTGCTGCATGTTCAGCAACTGTAATGGACAAAATCATAGCATTATGCCTGAAGCAGCCCCAGTCAGCCTCCAGTTACTCTTATTGTGTGGTAACCCCTATTTCCCCTGGTTCCCGTTTCATGCTCTATGCACAAAGTGGAACTGTCATGGGAAATGCCTACGTGGGTTTTAGTGTGAAAAAATCAAAGCTAGCTGTGGTGGGATTGTACATTAAATGGAAGGGTCAGATACCATTGGGCTTGAGTTGGAGCCCTTCTGGTATGAGGCCATTGGAACGGCTCACCCTGGTCAATAAGCAGAAAAGCCAGCTCAGAGGTAGTGCCACACAGTACATGGATGGCTCACTTAACAACTAAAGGCCCCTGCAATAGCAATATCCCCAGCTGGATAGCTTCCAATTCAAGCTAGGAAGGGGGGGGGGGTTTCCTTCATTTCATTCTGGAGCTATCGCTGGCGAGAGAATCCATTTGTACAATAAAGGGATGAAAAACTCCAGTGTCACAAAGAACAGATGTGTGGTTTCAAGGCCCTGAATGCTGTCCTTCTCAAGGTTCTATGTAATTTGTTTTGGTGGGTGAGGGGTAGACTTTCCCTTCTCAGTCCCATGGCAGGGGCACACACCAAAACATGATTAAACTTGCTGTTTAATATCATGAATTAAAGGAGAATTTTTTTTGGAGGCACTGGGCAAACAGTCTACCTTCTCTGACGAACTTGACAAATGGCCTCACCCTCACCCCAACTACTGCAACTCTATGATGTGTGTCTTGTATTTGCTGGAATAAGAAGTGAGTCAACCTAAAGGCACCAGATCCTGTCCAATCTTGGAAACTAGGAAAGATCAGTTCTGGTTAATACTTGGATGGGAGACCATCAATGGATATCAGGTGCGTTAGGCTATTTCAGGGGAGGAACGGCAAAACCACATCTGAGTATCCTTGCCTAAGAAAACCCTATGGAATTCATGGGGTCCCACATAAGTTGACAGGAACCTGAAGGCATGTACACACACACAACACACACACACACACACAAAGCCTCAGCACATCCAGACATGTTGTGGTAGTCTATCATTTTTCCATGGGGGATTAAAAATCATGGCATCATCTAAATGTCTAAACACAGCCATAAGCAAATCTCAGACTGAGTCCATCACTATTGAAGTGGTGCTGGCCCCATGTAGACCAGTGGCATACTATTGTGTGAAGAGATTCAAATTGGTGAGGTGAAAAAATGTCATTTCCCCAACTACTAGGAAGTTTAAGGGAATCTATTAATGGCATGTATCAATAGCCCTCAATTAGATTTAGATCCAAGGAGATCAGATGTTTGGCCAGCCCTGACAGCCCAATTCCTAGACCTAGGAATGAGACTATGGCCCTGACACTCTCCCCAGACCATGAACTGACCATATTCCCAGGACAAGTGTGTATATTGTGCTTCAAAGAAAAAGAGGATATGGTGAAAAGTACATCGCATGCTAAAGATGTCTCTGAAAACAGCCATGATCAAACTCATCAGGTTCCAACTGCAGCAGGTCTTATACCCGAAAAATTGTACTATTTGTACTTTCTATTTTAAAAAAAATAACCACAATTGTAATGATGAGCCCCTTTGGTTTAATTATTATCACTATCAGGTACAATTACATAAGAGTTTAATTAATTCCCATCATTTGTTAATAGCTACAGAATTAATTGAATCTGGAAGACCGTAGACTGAGTAAATATCTTGAAAATTATGAAGTTTTATTTGACAGGCAAATACAGAGCATCCTGGCCAATTAACCTGATGAGATTTTAAAGTAAGAGTTCATTCTGTGCATCTATATTATATGATTTTTTCCCCCCAGAATGGAAGCAAAGGATACAGTGCAGTTCATATTTAGTCCTCTTTGAGTGTGAATCCATGCAAATATACTACAAAACAATGATATTTGGATATGTTGCCATAGTTATTGGATTTTTCATACATTTGGGAAACTGCTTAGCATTTCAGGGGAACAGTAATGATTTAAATTATTCAGGCCATCACATTAAAGCTGTAGTGGGCAATTTAATAAGCACCAATGGTAAGATTATTTTGCATATTCAGATTCATATTACTGACATTATTTGCATACAATTTGCATGGATACTGGGGTTGTGAAACTAAACTCATTTTAAACATTATTTTTCCAAAGCTGCTGTCCACAAATATGCACAGACCAGCATCTCCGGATTGTAAAAATTGTTACGAATAATTAATTTATAAAACAAAAGGAAGACCTGGAGTTTCATTTTGCTTCACTTTTGATTTTAAGAGCTTTTGCATTGATTGTATAAAATCCAAAGTAAGTTCAACTTGATTGAAGTCACACACATCAGCATGGGAATTATATGATCATTTAGATGTTATTGGATTGCATCTCCCAGCATCCCTAGCAAGCATAGCTGCAAATTGCTATCCAACATCATCTGAAGGGTAGCATGATTCCTATCACTAACTTATCTGTCAGTAATATGAATCTGAATTGGGAGGAAACTCTATTGAACCTAATAACAGACATTATGAGCTTGCAATTTTAAGTCTTGCTGAAATCAAGTATACTTAAATGTTTAAAGTTTCATTGAATTCAGTTATACTTGAGTTTCCCATTTCTTGATTGATGTAGATACCAAACTGTCCCTAAAACATCACTGTAACACCTGTCAAAAAAGTGTCTTTAGCAACAAACACATTAGCAGATAACACAGTTTTCAAAATAGATGTGAACTTTTCCTGTTCATTGCACCACACTGTTATTCTTATGTGATATGAAAGATTTCTAAACTGGAAGTAGAGACGTGCCAGTCAAAAAAATTATGGGAGAAAGATTTGTCCAAGAGCTAGCAGGTGACTTCTGCAAGTAGACATCTTGAGACATTGTGTAAGTCTTTGGGCAAGAGAATCCACAATGCTATAGGATCCCACCAAAGGATCTCACACTAATAACGTAAAGCCATTCCTGTCCCCAGAGGAAGACAACTGTCTGTGGAAGAGTGGCCTGTGGCCCAATCCTCTAAAAGTGAAATGATCAAAGAGCCTTTGAAAGTCCATACGTTATTTACGTTGCAAGGGATTTTTGCCTTTTGTTTTCAAGTCTCAATATACCTTAGCAAGCACTATGACTATCTGATGTTATTGTCCTTGTCTATGCAACCGAGAAGGAGGGGAGGTATTCAATAAAGGCTAATTGGTTCTACCAAAATTTATAGCCGTTTTGATTGTGAACAAATAGTCAAAGATCAGCTGTAAAGCAGATATATAGCAACTTACCATAGTGATGCTTAAATAACTCTTACCTTTTTTATTGTAGATGATAAGCCACAATACAAATAGTGCAGTCCTGTTCTTCGGGTAACCCTTGGGACATTGCTAGTGAATACACCAGCCACCACTAAAGGACAATGCAGTGCCAGCATAACTTCATCATAAAGTGTGTCTGTGTTACAGTTAACAAACTTTGCATACCTTTATGCAGTATTTGCTACTTTGCAAGTTGCTTTATTGGAGTTATATGACAGCATTTATTGAAGTTATATTACAGTATTAGTTATGGCAACATCCTGTTTGCTTTTTCACACCCATTCTCTTCCTGCATCACTAAGGTGCAGACAATTTTCTCTTCCTTCTCTGGTAGATCATGTGTTTGATTATGGATAAATATTTGCAAATATTATGTGTGTGTGTATTCTCTCTCTCTCTCCTTCTCTCTTCCTCCCTCTCTATATACTTACTACTTGTATATATATTCTACACACACACACACACACACACACTACAAAAAGTAAGCTAGACCTGGTGACTGTTGTTTGGGAACTGAATATTGTTCAGCTTCTGCCTTGTTAGTTTGATTATTCTGCTTGAAAGATCCAGGACTATGGCTGAATCCACATCTGCAAAATAATTTATACTTACCTTGAAGCTGATTCTCATGGTTCAAAGTGAAAACACTTTTTTATGTTCAGGGCTTTAAAATTATTTTAAAACAAACAAACAAACAAACAAAAAACACAAACAAACTTTACTCCACAGTTTACTGGAAAATCCAGTGTTTTTCAAATGTGTACCCTAGGGCCTTGACAGACTGGCCATAAAGGCCAGCATTGGGTCAGAGTGGGGGCATGGCATCTGCAGAACACACACCCGGACTCTGCTGGTATGCCAGCATGACACTGCACGCCCCACCACATGGGGAGCAGTGTCATGGTGCTCCTCTGGCGCTGCATCCAAATGATGCACCACCAAAGGAGTGAAGAAAAGTTGTGGTGCCAGTGGCTATAATGCCCTTTCCATGGCATAGAGAGGAGCCACTTTTTGCACTGTGGAAAGAACAGGTTGGGGCCGTGGCATGTAGTTGCTCCAATCCCGATCCGGTGCTGAAAAGGGTGGCTGCTTTCAAAATCAGGACTGGGGTGCAATCAGTGGTGGTAGTTGGAGGGCAGGGTAGGTTGGTAGAATTTTACCTTGGCATCCCCATCTGGCAAATGTAGTGTCATCATTTTTTGTTGTTGATGTGCAGCCACCTCACCAGCTTCATTCTTGGGAAAGCCCACAAAGGGCAGAAAGAAAAAGGAGGAGTGAACACAAGGTTCAGTGAATTCATTGGGACTAAGAGTGCATATGGCTGACATCTTCTCCTGTGATCCTCTCAAAACCCTTGGGCAACTGGGAGTCCCGTTAATTTCAATGTGCTTTGCAATGGCTGTGTTTTGTGACTCAAATGTTTGAAAATGCCAGGACTAATGGCAACTGTACAGAATGTTCTCCTCCAGCCAATGTCACTGTTTCTCTTTTGATTACTGATGGGAGTTCAGGATGTTGCAGTGCTTGGAGGAGGAAAGAGGGGTGAAAGGAGACCAGACAGTGTCCCCAACTTCCGATTTTCCCCTATTTCATCCAGTCCTCCCTTGCCAATCCAAGTTTCTCTTTAAACTGAATCATTTTGCCAGCAAGGGAATCCAGTAAAGGAACCATGCAGTGCAGTGCAGGTGGGCAGTTAGAATGACAGAAAAACAAAAAAAGGCTATTGGCTGATGTGGATAAGCATGACGGAAAGGCTTAAATAAATAAATAAATCTAGAGCCTCTGTGGCTCTGTGATCAAAGATAATTTAATTCATTGAAAATGTGGGCAACAGCAGATACTCTCATTTATACTGATGTGAGTTTGGGTGTGGGGAATGTGTGGCTCTAAGATCAATTTGAGTTTGGATTAAAAAAGGGAGGGGTAGTGTGGCACTAAAAGGCAAAACAAGGTCAAAACCATGGCTGGTTACTGTGCACTGGAGCTGAATTATTTTGCAAGTGTGGCTTCAGCCTATCTCTTACCTTTTCCAATGCCCCAAAGAAGTGTGTTTTGGGACAATCATATAATGATTTAGATGCATATCTGAGATTTCATTTCTCTCCCTTCCCATATTATCTCCATACCTACTGTCATCATCAGACCTGGGAGGGAGGGAAAAAGACAGGCCTAATTCCATCAGGTCTAACTGTGAATTCTGTAACTCACGTCGCTCTCTTTTATTTTATTTTATTGCATTGTATTCTCTGTATTTTTATTACTGTAACCCGCCCGGATTCCTTGTGATTGGGTGGGCTATAAATAAATCATCATCATCATCACCATCATCACCATCATTATCATGGAGCTTCTTAAATGCCTCCGCTCATCTATGAACTTTTCAGTGGAGAACTGTGGAGACTTTGTTATATTGTTTGCCAAAATGACAGATGACTTGCTGAGGATCACCCTCAGAGGTTCACTCTTTTACATTGGTTAAGTCAAAATGCCGCCACATCCTCAGCCTTATAAAAATGGCTGAGTCATTTTCTGTGACTGTCTCAATATCACTTCTCTTTGATCATTATGATACGATCAAAGATTGTATAATAAATCACTAACTTCTACTTCAGCCCCTAATTAAGGAGAAATGATTTTATTTCCCAGGACTACTATTAGCTTTGGCTGCTATCCAAGATTTCTCTTATATTTCTAGGGGGGGAAAGACCTTGAATGCTAGTGCTTTTCCATAGGACCAGGTTCCCTTCTTTAGATGTACACCAGGGGTGTGCAACTGCAATGGGCTAGGGACCAATTTTCTGTTGCAGGATCCTCTGTGGGCTGCCAAAAAGAAAAAACAAAAACAAATAAAACACAGTTGTTGCTTTAAAAAAAAAAAGTTAAATAGTGAATAGGGGTTGCAACCTGTTTGAAAGCGTCTTAAGAGACCAGAAGCCACGGCAAAGCCACGCTTCAGTTCTAAGGACTGGAGTGCAGCTTTGGTGCAGCTTCTGGCCTCTTAAGATGCATGTGTAACAACATACTTCCAAAGTGACCCAAAGCAGCATTATTTTGGCCCATCTGTTCGGGCCCTTAGTTACAGTACCTTATCACTCACCTGTTTCCCTGCCTTTTTTCCCTTCAAGAATCTTAGCAACAGTGCATCTGAGAGACCTCTCCTGTGTTTCAGCCCATTAAAAAAAAATCCTGATGAGTTCTGACATGCTTTCCTTTGTTGCTTCTAGGAAGCCCTCTCCCCACCCCCAAATTTTGACTTGCAACTTGGGTACTAACCCAAAATGCTCTGTCAGTCCCTGAAGTTTCTTTCACAATGTCCTGATGAATTATGGAACCATCCTTGTTTGTTTCTAGGAAGCCCATACTTTGGAATTTCAACTTGAAGCTGGGTACGACCATTTGGATGACAACCAAAGACATATTTTCAAATTCTGAAGATTTCCTGATGAGTTATGGCTGTGTCGCTGTTACCCATGCTGGTTTCATATAAATTTTGGAATTCATGATAACCCTTGGATGACCCCTGACCAGGCTCCAAGCCTGTCCTCCATTACAGGCAAGGCGATAAGTCATGCACACCTCTCCTAAGGGAGTTCTCACATTAACATCTTAGAAGGTCTGGGAAGTCGCATGAAGGGATTATCATAGGACCAGGAAGAGCAAATATTTGCCTTGCCTGAGGCTCTTGCCCCCTCCCATGGTCTGTTGTCCGAGCAGCTTAAGACCACTAAGACAATCAGACAGGGACATCCAGGTGAAAAGCAAGTAATTAAACACCTTTGTTCTCACCATCAAGCACCTTTGCCAGAGGCAAGATTTTGCCTATAAATATCATCAGATTTGCCTGTTCACTGGGCCAGTCTGGATTTCAGGGGGAAGCTCTGTCCCCTTGAACCCTGTCCTGGCTCCTGGCCAGTCATTCCATGGCTGAGCCTCATGCCATCCTCATCATATTCCATTTGGATTCCTGGAGGGAGTCTACATTCTGGTACGTATCACCCCAGTGAGGCCTAAAATCCTATTCCATGCTAACCTATGCTTTTCCTGAGCCTTGTATGTGTGTGTGTATGCTAGAGAATCGTATGTGTTTTTCCCTTTATAAATAAATTGGTTATTAATTCTAGAAGTCTGTCTCAGTTCCATTTATTGGGACCCCCTGGTCTACTCCGTATACATATCGGGAGACGATTCTGCAAGGGCTGTCGTAGCCAGCCCCCTCTTGCAATATTTGAGCTAATAACAATAATAATAAAATTCCCCTACGGACCCTTGGCTACATCGCCTTTTGCTTCTAGCAATCCCTCATTTATAATTTTGACATGATATTTGTCACTGTAACTTGGATGAAAACCAAAAGGACTGCCACGTTTTGAGGCATCTGACACAATAGCCTAATGAGTTATGGCTACTACAGGTACACAGGCATTGTCTTCTGTCATTATAGATGTAGTGATAATGTTGCTGTTTTCAAATAAACCACCAAAACCCATAACACTGCTTTAGGTTTCCCTCTGCCTGTACTTACTAAATTTAATTTAAAAAACCTTCCTCTTTCTATCAATCTCTGAAGTATTTTCAGTTATATGAACCAGACAAGGCTCATAATACAACCAAACCCAGTGCTTGACAATAATAACTTCACATGAGTATTCTGGATTTCTTTGATGAGTTCAGGGAAGAGTAGGCTTGCCATTTCACAGCAGTGGGCGGGACTTTCCCGCCTCCTGGGGGCGTGCCTGGTCCCGCCCCGCCCTCCCCCCATTCCCGGGTGGCTGCCCGACTGAGGGCTCCCAGGGCTGCTGCCTCCCTTTCATACAGTGCTGAGCAGCATGTCTGGAGCAGCAGCAGCGGCTGGAGCTAGCAAGGGCGGGGTCTGCTGCTCTGCCCTGCCCCTATTGGCCAGCCCTCTCAAGGAGCCAGCCCTCTGCTTCCTTATTTGGGCATGCTCCAACTCCAAGCAGGGAGGGCTTTGCACTCAGGCAAGCTGCTTTTAGTTCTTCCCCTCTTTCTCTTTCTCTTTCTCATTCTCTTTCCACTCCTTCTCTTCTTGTTATTCCGTTTTTTTTCTTCTCCTCCTCTTCCCCTCCTCTTCCTCCTCTCCTTTTTCTTCCTTTCTTCCCTCTCCTCATCTTCTTTTTCTCTTTGTTCCTATTCTTCTTCTTTCTCCTCCTTTTCTTCTTTCTCCTTCCCCTTTTTTCTCCTCCTCCCCCTTCCTCCTCTGCTGTTGCGGTTGTTATTGTTGTTGTTGTGTGCCCAACTCCTTTCTGACTAATGGCAACCCTGCCTCTAGCCCCCTTATTACCCCCCTCTCTCTAAGCCCCCTCCTCTTCTTCTCAGGGGTCCAGGGCTTCTCAAGGCTTTGCCCCCATTAGAAAAGAAAAAAGACTTTGCAAGGGATCTGACCCATAAATCCCCCCAAAGTTGAGACATACCTGGGGAAAAAGAGGGGGTGAGGGATTTTGGGGGGGGGGGTTGGAGGAGGCAAGGAAAAGGAGGAAGGGGGGAATTGCTAAGAAGGCTTGGGATTGGGAAATGTAGTTTGCAACGGCAAAAGGGGGTGCCTGTGGTCTTTCAAATCCTATGCCTGCTTGGAAGTGGGACATGTAGTTGTAGAATTGGGCGGGGGGGGTATTTGGCCAGAAAGAGAAGTACATTTCTGCCATCTGTCTAGGAATAATGCCAAAATGTCCTCCATTTTGAGCAGCTGAAGAAACATGCATTTATATTAACATTTTTTTAAAATTGTCAAATTTTTCATGTGTCCTCCATTTTTTAAAAAACGTGTCCTACATTTGAAAATGTGGCCCTACATTTATCCCGGTTTGGAGGTCCTGACTTATGGCAACCCTAGGGAAGAGTATGTCTTAACAAATATGTATGCTATAAAGACAAAACATTTTTAGGCTTTGCTTATGCACACTTACTTGGAAGTAAGCCTTGTCAGATTTAGTGGGATTTCCTTCTGGATTGTGCTATAAATGGCTGGATTCCTCTGGAATGGAAGTGGTGAAGTATTAGAAGTGATTTTTAAACACACACACAAATACACATAGTCACAAAACAAACAAACACAAAGGTGGATAAATGGCTCCTCTTGGTAAAATAATCAGCCCTTGTCAAGAAAAAATTTCTTTGAGGAAAGTGCTTTTTATTTCTTAGGATTTTAATCTAAAGGATTCAAGTAACATGCATGGTTTTAAAACAACAACATTGTAACCAGTAGTTTTGCCATTGCAGCTTTCTCACAGAATGACACACTGGCTCGTTTCCAGCGTTTGCTTGGATTAAAAAAAATAAATTAGCACTGAAAAACTTGTTCAAATAAAAAACTTAAAATTGCTTTATACTATCCAAAGGAAATGGTCTTTTTTCTCATTCACAGCTGTTTTACCTTATAACATCAGTAGGATGGACACATTTTTCATTCCAAAGACAGATGACAGCCCCTACAGCTACCCACCTCTCTCACACACATGGATTCACTCACACACAGACATTCACACCCACTGCTCTCTTACATACATCCATTCACAATCACTTATGCACATCCATGCACACCACACCTATATATGCAGATGACCCCACACTTGTTCACACATATGAAAACATGCAGTCTCTCACACATGCCACACACACACACACACCATCTTCTCTCTTTCTCACACACAGTCATACACAGTACCATTCACACCAAAGGAGAGAGACATATAATCCACACACATACAATCAATCTCTCTCTCTCGCTCTCTCTCTCTCTCTCTCTCTCACACAGATATACAGTGCCAGAGCAGCTCCCTTTTTGCCATTTTTGCATCAGCAAAGAAAGAGCTGCTCTTGTAGAAACTGTTCTTTCACTGCACCCCTGGCACCTTGAATTGGTGGCTCCTCTGGAAGCCAAGTACTGTGTATACCTCACTATTCCCAAAAAGGAAAGATTAGTATGTGTGTGGAGCTTCTGTGCCCAGCTACCAATACACTTTGGAGGGTTCTCTGCCCTTGAGCAATAGCCAGACTTGACACATTGAAGGAAATATGTGCTTAGAGCCTCCTGTGGTTTTCCTTTTGCATAGCAACAGCCCCAGGCAGTAGCTTTGAAAATCATGGAAATGGCAGTCCAGGAGATGGTGTTTTAACTGGTTCTTCCCTTGCTTTTCCCACCATGGACACCTCCCTGCTTTCCCAGCTGTCTCCACAAAGGGCCAACAGCAACTGTGGGAGGCATACACATCAGGAACAAGGCATGTGAGGAGAAAAAAAGGAAAAAAGTATGTGAGGAAAAACTACTACTTTCTTCTTTAAAGCAGCTCCTTCCTTTTAGTACCGTTAGTAAAGAAGGTGCTGAAATGTAAACACAGACTTCACATTTGTTCTGGCTTGGAAATATTTGTGTCCTGGAGTTGTTTCCCTTTCTATGCAAGTGATTACTGAGGCCATTCACTGTGGTTTACAGGATAGAACATTTTGCTTCATAGTAAAACACAGTTGCAGATCCTTGTGCAAATGCATCTATAGGATAAATAGGCATCACATCGCCTGTGAGTTTTCAACCATTTTGCGGGGGGTGGGGCTCTGTTACCTCCCATGGTCAAGAGTGTTTAATTGGATACTGTCACCAACTCAAGCACCAAAAGTACAGCACAGAGCATCTCAAGGAACCTCAAACCCCATGGGATCCTCTGTGCCATGGTTCTTCAAGGTTCTGTGGTGAAGATGAAGGCTCTAGTACTCTCCTGCAGCATGCAGAGCTGCCATAATTGGGGCAAATTAATTGGTTACTGCTACTAAATATCATAGATATTTAGCAGGGGAGAAAATAAAAGGTGGTGTGCCTCCCAATAGGTTTCTCAGTGCAGCCCCTAGCCCACAGAAGTTGTCTGCTCCTGACTTATACATATACATATGTAAGCCAGGGTGGAATGGAATTTGTGGCAAAGAGCTACAGCAAGGAAGTTCATTCTGTTGGTTGCTCACACCACACAAAGAAACCTTTCTTGATAGTTATGATATCCAGGAGATCTTGTTGAATAACATGCACAACTAGTTTCATGTTAGCACTGATGTAGTTCTTACATTTGTAGCTTGTAGTTCTTACATTTTGCCACAGTGCGCAACATGTTGTGTGAAAGTCTTTTGTGAAATTAGGTGCAATACATAGGATGACCCCGGATTCTCACTTGGTTAACCTTCCAATTTTCCCCATGTGATAAAGTCCTCAGTCAACTTGGTGCTATCTTGTGTTCAGTCTTGCATTTGTAAGTTAATAAAAGACGGTGTTCCACTTTTCAACCAATTCCACTTTTTGACAATCCTCTGGTCCCTAATTGGTCAGATAAACATGGGCTTCATGTAATTACTTGCAACAACTATTTGCAACAACCAGTTTCACACACACACAGTCTAGCAGAGAAAGAAAGCAGGTTTAGTCTTCTTTGACGGTCTGCCATTTTACATCCTCAACTAGATCCCAATCTATGATGGTGAGCACCACAAAATATGTGGCCACTATATTCAGAGAAAAATTGGCAACGTGTTCTTCTTTTCTTAGGGAACTGGGGAAAAGGTAATCACATCTGAGAAATTTTGGTTCAGCTCTTCTTCAAAAGGTGCATTTATAACATTTTCCATATCCTATCTGATAGATACTTGATACAGGTGTTAGGAAGCTAGTATAGCTCTCTTAGACATGGAATTGGAGGGAAGTTCAGGTTCTTCCTTTTCTCTCTCTCCTGTTGATAATGTGCACAGTAGAAAGAAGAGGTTATCACTCAATCGGCCAGCAAACTGGCAGAGAACATTTCAGTCTTTAAAGCCTATTTATTTGAAAGTAAAGCCATTGTTTACAACTTTACTTATTTGAACTGCATCACAAATAAAACTGATGCCTCAGAGGGCGGATTAAAGGCTGTTGAGCAGCTAAATTCCATATCAATATGTTGGGCTTGGTATGTATTGACCATGATATTGGCACATGGCTACTTCTGCCATTATGCAGCCTTGCAAAACAGCAACCTCTAATAATGCAACGAGTCTGACAGCAACTCTTAGTGATGTGGAAAAATTCATTAGGTTTACTTCAGAGGATTAATTATTCTTCAATCAGCAAGAGTGGACGAATCAGCTCCTGTATAGATTAATCCTGCAGAGCGTGCAAGTTCTTCAAGCAGAACATCCTAAACAGAGATCTTTCTTAAGAACTGTCATTTCAGGAACTTTCCTCTGAGTATAGATGCTTCCAGACAAAATTTTAATTGTGCAATCATTCTGTTTCATTTAGGGAATTTTATGCCACACTACACAATTATAGTGGGATGATTCCATTAACTGCCATGGCAATATTCTATGAAATCATGGGATTTGCTGTTTAGGGACAGATATTGAAAATTCTCAGCCAGAGAGCTCTAGTGCCTCACCAAACTATAAATCTCAGGATTAGAGAGGATGCAGCCATTTCAGTTAAAGTGGAATCAAGGTTGCCAGGTGGTCCTGTCTTCCATCTGCAATTCTCTTTCTGTTTTCCAGCCGTTTCTTTCACAATTTTCTTTAATTAAAAAGAAAATCTGTAAAGGATAGAGTCCTCAAATCTCACAACCTTTCTTTTCTTCTGCAGCAGGAAGAGGAGGAATTTCAGGGTGAGGATGCTGTCTTGAATAGTGTGTGTGTTGTTATTTGAATGACATAATCTGTGAAACTTTGATGGTGTCTTGCTGTATCTTGCTTAATGACACTTGTAACATCACTCTTGTGCTGTTACATCACCCAGGCTTGCCAACATGTCACACCACAAGGGATCATCCCTTGGCCTCAAGTTTTGGCCAGAAAATCTAAGGGTTGGGATAGCTCTGACCTGGCAACTCTACATACGGAGAGAAAGATGTCATAGTTACATAATGCCTTTTGACTAGCAACAGTAGACTCACCCACAGCATTCGATCTCTGCAATAGTAGCATTAAAAAACCTTTAAAATATGCTTATTATTTATTTAGACTATTTATATCTCACCTTTGAGCCAAAAAGGCTCCCAAATTAAATGGTTAATTTGACAGTTTCCTGCACTCGGGTTTACAATCTAAGTAAGACACAAAACACAAGGGAAAGGGACAGGAGTGGGAGGCATCCAAGGGATGCTGCTGCTCTTTTCTCCCTCAGTGGCTACAGCAGTGACAGTTGGAATATGGCTCTCACCAGGGGCTGGGGCCAAGGTAATATAGAGCTGTGCCTAGCTGCTCTTCTCTCCCTTCCTGGTAACAACAGTGGCAATTGAAAAGGCATTTTCCTATGCCTTTTCATAAAAGTCATCATGGCCTCTAAGACAAATTTTTGCTTTGGTTTTTTTTCCAGTAGCCAGTCCCAGTGCACGATACTGCACAGTTTTGGAGAATGGCAGTATGGGGTTGACGTTTCCATTTATGAAGCAGTACAAGCCATTATATCACATCAGGCCTTGGTCACTTCATTCAAGCTCATTCAGCTCCTTGTTTGGAACAGACTTAAATGTATACACAACAAATGTATTCATGGCTTCTTCAAGGTATCTTGCTGCCTGATTCAGCTATAGTAAATGCTGCCTTTATTTTGGCAGAAGATGCAGTAAATTCCTACAAGGACGTAGCTAGGATTTTAGGAAGGGGGGGGGGGGCCAGACTAAGTGCCCCCCTTTTAATGGGGGGTGGGGGCGGGGGGGCAGCACCACACACCCCTTTTTTTTTTAAAAGGGGGGGGGGGCCCCCCCCCCAAAACCCCCCCCCCCCCCGGCTACGTCCCTGATTCCTATAGTGTTCCTCCCATCCCCAAAAATACAATAACAAACAGTATACTGCCCTTCCATATTATGTTAAATCTGCTGCCTGAGGTAGCTGCCTTATTCTGCCAAATGGTAGGGCCAATCCTGAGTATATCAAGTGGGGGAGCAGTCTTTTTCCAATTCATCCCCAAGACTGTATTTCCTATATTTATTGCTACAAAACATCAATACTGAAATAATAACTTCTAATGTCTAATATCTCTAGAAAACTAGAGATAAATGCACAAAGCCTCAGCAGATTTTCAAAGGCCACAGCTACCAATGAAAATTGGAACTGTAGCATTAGATTGTGGGTGGAAAGAGGTGATCCTAGGCGTGATTGCTATAAGAAATTATTCATCTTAAATTTATCTGAGCAATGAGAGGTGGGGAAATTCTCACCAGTGATGTCTTATCCTTTTCATCTGAAGATACTTAATTAAGGTGAAAAAAGAAGTCAGTGAACAAGTGCTCGGTACTGTCAAACAGAAAGTGAAACTCAGTATCTGTTAAATTTCTACAAGAGAAACAGTCCCCAAATAACAGAGTGCCTAGTTAAGATTAACTGAATCATTAACTATTGAAGAAGGAACAATTAAAGGGTTTCAGAGGGAATACATCTGTGTGAAAGATGAAACATTCTGATCTACAGTACTCTTCTACTCATGTAGACATGCAAAATATCTAGAGAAATCCATGAAAAAAGAGGATGCTATGTACCGTTCCTGTCATATTATGGTTATGGAGCTACCATCACTGCTTGGCTGAACTACTGGGATGTCACAAGATACTCATAAACATTTAGTCTTCTCCAGGTATAAAACTGAAACCAATACAGTGGTCTCAGTCTAACTTTATTCAAGAATGGGGGAAAGGAAAAGAGAACAGAATGGATGGTTTGGCTAGGATCAAAACTTTAGAAAAATAATTGAGACAGTAATAACTGGATGAGGCAGATTCATTTTACAGTGGAAAGATCAGTAGTAAGAAATTCTAGAAAGGTAAAGGACAATGAGTCCAGAAGCAAAGTGAGAGAAGGAAAAACTGTTGGTGTTGTGCACCTTCAAATAATTTCCAACTTATCATAGGACTTTCTTGGCACATTTCTTCAGAATGGGATTGCCATTGCCATCCTCCGAGGCTGAGAGATTGTCACTTTCCCAAGGTGTCCCAACGGGTTTTATGGCCGAACTGGGAATCAAACCATGGTATCCAGAGTTATAGTCCAAGACTCAAACCACTATGCCACACTGGAGGAAAAATGCATTGTAATAAATTAGAATTTGAGGAAAGAGTAAGTAGAAGAGAGAGATGCATGAAAATTAGCAGAGGAGAGAAGATTTTGAAGAAAAGGCAATACAATGGAAAGGAGATGTTATGCCTTATGGAACCAAGAACGATAAGATTTTCACTTCCAGATCCTGAAATAACTCCTGTGCTTTTAAGAATTTCATAGAAATGAGGATTTGACCATTTGTACCTTCTTACTGAAGTTTTATGACCTGGAAATTCTAAGTGAGCAACAGAAATCAATGGTGTGGCAGAAGGGCCTGACTTTCGTAGATTAATGTGAACTGACGAGACAGTTCTTTTGCTACAGGCGGCTAGCTATGCTTACTGTCAAAGGGTATGTCATGCAGACAATGGCACATTGCACAACTGAGAGCACTAAAGAACATGGGGAAATCCCCACTTTTTTTATAGACAGCAGAGAAATTGTGTCACTCAGGTTAATGGCGGAAATGTTTACTGTCCTTATGGAGAGGTACCAGTTTATGTACAGATTCCACAGATGGACAGAAGAATGAACACAGAAAGAAAACTTTTTAGTTGTTCTCATTAATCAAAGGAACACACTGCATTAAGATGTTAATGTCTTTCTGAAAGACAAAATTAATGATTCTGTGAGAGGCAAATACCAAGTGCTTCAGTTCTTTTAAGTACCTCCAAGAGCTGCAAACAACCAGATGTAAATGAATAATCACAAACTAAGCATAACAACCATTAGCTATAATGACAGCAAACTCTCAGACATCAGTCTTTGTATTCAGTTACAAATTGGCAGAAACAAAGCTATAGATCTGAAACAAGATGAAGAACTGGGGGAGATTTTTGTTTTGTTTTGGTGATGTTTTGCTGAATAATTATTCTGCATCTTCAGTTGATAAAAGGAGAACAGAAGAGTTACATTATCTTTCCGGCACTTCATAAATGTACATCTTTAGGATATCTAGAAACATGAAAAAAAATCTTTAAAAAACACAGTTTGAGCTCTAATTGAGCAGACATATTTGTCTTAATATCTTCCAGACCTATTTCTTTTTTTGTATCTTTCACATTAATATAATCATCGTCATCATCATCAATCTCAGCTGAGAAGTTATGCCAAATCAATGTATAGTGACAACCAGCAGCCTATTTATTCCAAAGTAGATCTAATAAAAATCAATGGGACTGTTTCAGATTGCATGGATCTAAATGGCAGCCAGTGCCAATTTTAGGGGACTGGTTTCATTCCAAAATAGTTTACAAGATGCAAATATTAGTGAATCTCAAAGGGCTCTCTGGACTTGATCTAGTCTTCTGATGTGCATGGCTCCAAACTATGTGGTTTATTTGAATTCCCTGTGGAAACATATCAGACTAATATTAAAAACGAAAATAGAAAACATGTCAGTTCATTTCTCTTGACAGGGACTCAAACACTGTAACCCAGATTCTGTTATGGAGTTATCAGAGATATTGACCAGATAAGAAAGGGGAAGAACTTGGAGAACTTCCAAAAGCAAATGCACCTGAGCTTTCATTAACAGAAGAAGAACAGTTCTTCTCTGTCTATTTGAGCAGTTCCTTTCTCACCATATAGTATACACAATGCTGTCACCAATATTTTGTTGTCCCATTTATTTTCGTTATTACATCCTTAATTGATTTTGTCATTCATTCGCAGAAATCACTTTAATGGTTATTTATTTATTCATTCATTCATTTAAATATTTCTACCCTGTTCTGTATCACAAGATCTCTGGGTGATATACAATAAAAAATAGACAGGTTATAACAACTTAGAGCAATAACAGTCCAAAAATATATTAAACAGATTAACAAGTTAAAATAGGTTAAAAACATTAAAACAGTTTAAGAGATCAAAAACATTTTGAAGAAAATCAATTAGACCCCAAATCTTTAGTAAATCTCAATAAAAATGTTATTGCTTAATTTAATTTCACAATCTTATATATGACCTAAAGAATGCCTGGTAGCTGCATACTCGTATGCGTGCACATGCGTGCGCACATACACACACACACTTTCAGTAGGGAGCTTTATGCAAATGGAATGAAATTTGGAGAAATCATGATAGTATACAGTTCTGCACAGAAGGTGATGATGTTTCAGGAAAGTAAGAAACAGGGCAGGAAAAAGCAGAGGGTAAATCAAAAAGTACTGTACGAAACTGACTTCACCACATAAGCTAGCAGTCTGGAAAAATTTAAAATACCAATATTACAAGTTTTGTTATCTAGGGAAACTTTCCATTTTTTATAATCAGCTTATTCATAGCCCTGCAATTAAGTGCAATAATTAAACACTAATATTAGTATCTGAGGGTTAAATCCTCTTGCTTCAATCCACTGCTTGTTTAAGGATTCTTGCCTCAACCTCAAGGGCAATCTCATTAATGGGGGGAGAGAAGCAGCTATGCTCATACATTCGTTTGCCCATAGTGATGCATGTCTTCCCACTACTGAGAGGAAGGCAGGGGAGATTTTGTGCATATACACAGATTTCTAGATTAAGGTTTTTGCCCAAAGATGCCACATGCTATGTCTGTCCAAAAATTACTTTTTAAAAGAAAAAAAAATCCTATTTTATAACAACAACAAAAAATCCCACAATGAAATGGGCTAATCCACTGGTGACCTTCTTTGAAGCAGGACTACTAGAAATATCCTCATGGTGAGATAATGTCACTTGGGTAACCATATATACCTTTGGATTTATTTCATCGATCCATTACATTTTATTCACAGCCCTCCTTCATGGAACTCACAGCTATTTGAAAGGTTATCTGTTCATATTTTATGCTCATAATATCTGTGTGAAGGAGCTTAGGCTGAGAAAAAGTAACTGGCTCCACATCAACCAGTGAGCTTCACAGCTACGTGGAGATAGGCACATGGGTTCCCCCAATCTTAAGAACTATACCACTTCGCATGTCATGAGCCATTCCCATGGATCATTCTCAGCATATTCTTGCTCCTGGCCAACAGGTTGGCTACCTATCAGCTACATGCAATGCTGCAACAGGTCCATGCGGCTCCTTTAACATGCATAAAAGGTAAAGGTAAATATTTCCTCTTTGACATAATTGTCAAGTTATGTCCAACTGTAGGGGTCATCTCCGTTAATAAGCCAAGGGAGCCAGCATTGTTAAAGATGACTCTGTGATCATGTGGCCAGCATGACTGCACAGAATGCTGTTACGTTTGCACCAAAGTGGTACATATTTATCTACTTGCACTTTTACATGCTTTCAAACTGCTAGGTTGGCAGAAGCTGGGATTAATGACAGGTGCTCACTCCATCATGCGGCACTTGAGCCTCGAACTGCCAACCTGGCGATCTTGCAACCATAAGAGTCAGCGTCTTAACTGCTGAGCATAAGAGACCTATTGGGGCAGGTAGATTCTGTGAGAGAGATGAAAATGGGGAGTGCTGTCTTTGAATTGTAACGTGAGAAGACTGTCACACTCTTGAGTTCATCTGAGAAAGCTCATAAATGAATTTTAGGAACAATAAAATGCAATAGACTAGGATTAGCAGTATTAAAGAATATTTTAAGGATAACAACTCCTGGAAATTCTAAAGAATTTATAATCCTTTGCTCCCTGGAAGGGAAACCTCCCACTCTGCTTGCAGATAGGGGGTATATCTCTTTGGGAGTTGGTAGCGCTTTATTGTACTATGGCTGGCCTAGTTCTTGACTAGCTCTGCCAGTGTTGAACTGGGACAGCTTGAAGGAAATGGAGTTGTGGGCCTATCAAGGGTGACTGAGGATCCCACAGGATTCAAAGCCTCTCACTTCTGCAGCATGCAGCCACACTTGAGTTCCTGTGTCTCAGAGTCCAACTCTCCTTTCCAGTCCTAGGAAAGAAGAAACATTGAAAGCAAACTAAGTTTGGCTACCAGTCCTGAAAAACTCCAAAACCAAGACTCTATACATGCAAATGAACACCACCCAGAGTCAGGAGGTTTCCCCACAGACAATGGATTGCTAATGAAATAGATGAACACCCACCATGCATATCCTCTCACCCTGAGGCCTTGTCATTCAATAATAGATCAACACAGAGATTAATATGTAAATCACATCTTCCCAACCAAAAGTCATACAAGTATATATAGAATCATAGAGTTGGAAAAGACACACACACACCACACACTTCCATGCCATAACACTGAAGATGCCAGCCACAGATGCAGGTGAAACATCAGGAATACATTTTTCCAGAATATGGCTACATAGCCCAGAAAACTCACAGAAAACTGTGTTTTTATATTCTTTTTATATATTGGTGTTTTAATATGCTGGTATTTTTTTTAACTTTTATTATTAAGGTTAATTAATGTGTCTTCTTTCAGTTCATACTGTAAGCTGTGCTGGGTCCCACTTTGGGGAAAGGTTAAATATAAATAAATAAATAAATAAATAAATAAATAAAATAAAATAAGAACCAACTCTTCTTGATAGCATCTATCTATCTAGTTCAAAGGCTGTAAGAAATTAATGGTTAGGGATGTGCTGCTGCCCAATTAAAACAAGTCTACTTGTCTGAAGCAACCAGTGAGTTTGATAGATACACTGAGTTTGATACAAGGAAAGAAATATGGTAGGTTTCTTTCATTCACATTTTTGGTTGTGCTTTTACCTTTTCTTTTTTTCTTCTTTTTTGAATTTTTAGAAAAATCTCCCTTGTCTCCTTTTACCAAGTTGTCAAAACAAAAGAAAAGAAATTCAGATCTGGCATGACTTTGATAACTCCCTTTCCCTCACAGCTGTTCTGTCAGTCACTGCTATTGCACTCCATTAAAAAAAAAATAAAACAAGGAAGGAAATAATAAAAAAGAAAAGAAAAAGAAAAGCAGGCAGGAAGAACTCATTAACAGTCCAGACACCAGCAGACTTTAGCTGCATGAACTCCCCAAGGTGAAACAGTCATTCCCTTGGAGCACTCTTATTGTCCTCATCATGCCATTAATTTTTGCAAGATTTAGATATGCACTTGCCACTGCCTATTTTCTGGGCTGTCTTTGAAATCCAGGGTGGAAAGAAATTCCAAAGACTAGCATTGTCTCTTGCAAGGTTTCAGTGCAACATAAAAATATTATCCTGGAAATGCAATGTGATTAGCAGTAAGTGCTGAAGCAATTAGACAGTGTTCAAATCGTTTTTTCTCACAAGGGGCTCATTCCCACTGCAGTTTGCTCCAAAACAGGATTCGGGGCAAACGACTCTCGTTCCCATTTGAACTTGCTTTTGATCCTCATTGGATCAATTCCAGAAGGAAAGAAGCGGGGCAAACACAGATAACCCAGGGTTACTTGATACTGGGTTTTTTTTGCGGTTCTTTTCACAGGAATCGATCCTGAAGCGAGTCAAATAGGTGGGAATGACAGATTGGAATTGCAGCATTCAGGAGGGGAGGGACAAATGGCAGAGGGGTGTTTACCATCTCTCCTCAGTTTATGACAGATCTACCATCCCAGTGCTGCATTTGTACTTTTTTAAAAAATTAAACTGAGCGCATATTTGATTGATCGCTTTTGCAACTACTTGCAAAGGCATGTAGTTGCTAAAGCAATCAATCTCATATCGCATATGCGCTCAGTTTAATTTTTTTAAAAAAACATTGTCCTCCATTTCTCCCTTCCCAGGATGCCCCAGCAGTCCCCTGTTTCTCTCCCTTCCCAGGATGCCCCAGAAGTCCCCCATTTGCCTTGTCTTTGCCAGAGTCCTCCATATCTCTCCCTCCCTGTTCCCAGAAGTCCCCCATTTCTCTCTTCTTCCCAGGCCTTCTTCCCCCTCCTCCATCCCCAACTTGGGGGCTTCTCTCTCCTGCCCTCTCTCCCTTCCTCCTCCAGTCCTGCCATCAAATGATTGACACCCGGTCCAGGAGCACAAATGGGAACAAGAATCATGCCCAAAAATCTGGAGTAAGGTAAATCTTGTTTGTAATGGGGACAAGGGACCTTTTGGGATTGATTCCTGACACGCAGTTAAGCCAGATCAAAACTTGAATCATTCCTCCAATGGGAATGAGCCTGAGGAGTACCTCTTTGAAACAGCTTTGTTTCATAGAATCAAAGGTGTTTATCAGACGAGCTCTTAAAGAGGTACTATTCCAGTGTGACTCCTCTAGCTGCCTCCTGTTGCATGCTGGGATTGGCAGTTTTAAGGAGGGGTATTTAGAATTCTCAGGCAGAGAAGTTCAGCTCCTTAAAACTGCCAATCCCAGCATGCAACAGGAGGCTGCTAGAGGAGTCACACTGGAATAGTACCTCTTTAAGAGCATAGTGTGATAAACATCAAAGACTCATAGAGTTGGAAGAGACCACAAGGGCCATCCAGTTCAACCCCATTCTGCCACGCAGGAAATCTCAATCAAAGCATCCCCGACAGATGGCCATCCAGCCTCTGCTTAAACACCTCCAAGGAAGGAGATTTCATTACACTCCGAGGGAGTTTGTTCCACTGTCGAACAGCCTTTACTGTCAGGAAGTTCCTCGTAATGTTGAGGTGGAATCTCTTTTCCTTTTCTCTTTTCATGAGCCATGGAAAACCACTGGGTAATTTTGAGCAAGTCACAATCTCTCAGCCTCAGAGGAAGGCAATGGCAAACCTCCTCTGAAAAAACTTGCCAAGTAAACTCCATGACAGGGTTGCCTTAGGGTCGGCATAAGCCAAAAAGGTATGACTTGAAGGTATGAAACAACAAATTCTGATGAACTGAAAACTTTCAACTCAAACTCAATGAAGACCTAGTTTGAGAGATTGTTTTCATCATAGGCTCTAGTTGGAATGTAAAATGACACTGAATCAGTCCACTCTGCTTATTTGCATTAGAGCAATAATAAATATTTGCCAAGATTCAAATTCCCCCACCCCAATCTCTTTTAGAATGAGAAATTGTTCTGAATTAAAAACTCCAAATGAAATTTTAAATTATTTCTTTTGTCTGATCATTTCAATTTGAATCTTTAAAAGCTTCTTCATGGTTTTAATTTTGACAAAAGTGACATATAAAATCAAGTTATCAAGTCCTAATTCCTATTGTATGTTAACAGTCAAATGCTGACCTATAATTGCATGTCAACCATAATAACATTTATTAATATTATATTGTCATATATATAAAATATTTTTCCAAATGCTTTTCCTGGACACATTGGACTCTTTGGAAGCCTGCATGAGTTAATCCATGAAATCATTCAGGTTGGACACATTTGACCAGAAAAGGGCCATAGAGAAGGGTAGGAGTGTTCTATAAGGCCCAATCTCAGCCTACAGTAATTTCTGTTAGTGTTACTGGAGTATACCATCAAAACAGTAAGAAGTCATAGTATCAGTCTATTTAACTTTGGCAAGACCTCACCAGGAATACTGTGTTCAGTTGTGGGCACCACAATTCAAGAATGATAGGCTGGAATGTGTCCAGAGAAAGGCAACCAAAATGGTAAAAGAATCTAAAAACCAAGCCCCATGAGAACAACTTAGAAAACTGGACATGTTTAGCTTGGAGAAGAGAAGAATGAGAAGTGATATAGGGGCCATCTTTAAATATTTTAAGAGATTCACATAGAAAATGGAGCAAACATGTTTTCTTTTTTGCCAGAGCCTAGTGTATGAGCCAATGGATTCAAATGTCAAGGGGGGGGGGGATTTAACTTAAACATCTGGAAGAATTTTGTGACAATGAAATAGTCCACTTCAGAGCTGGTGGAGTCTCCCACTTTGGAGATATTTAAACAAAAATTGGATGGACATTTCTCAAGAGTATTTTAAGTGCATATTCCCGCATGAGTCAGATTGGAATGCCCCATGTGGTACTTTCCAGTTCTGTAATTTGTATGATTTTGTAATGTTGAGGTCCAATGGTGCCCTACATATACTGAATGTATATCCAAGAAGATGCTCCAGAATCGTACAAAGCAGAATAGCTGGATAGCAGATGTTCAGGGAAATGTTCCTCAAAGTGAAGTTGAAGGCTTTCATGGTCGGCATCCATAGTTTTTTGTGGGTATTTCGGGCTATGTGGCTATGTTCTAGAAAAGTTTATTCCTGACATTTCACCAGCATCTGTGGCTGGTATGTCTCTGAAGATGCCAGCCACAGATGCTGGTGAAACATCAGGAATAAACTCTTCTAGAAGATAAATATAATATAATATAATATAATATAATATAATATAATATAGGATAATATTCCTCAAACTCAGAAAATCTGAAGTCACTGCAGTGCTTCCTACCAAGGGTTGCTAGACTGGCCCCTTCCTTGTATTTCTGCTGATGGACAAAGAACTTGAAATTCAAGTAGGCTTTTGCAAATGAACAGATTTTTTTTAAAGGGATGGTATTGCACTTTTTATTGATATGCTTTAAAATTAGCTTTAATTGGAATGTGTATTAATATTATTGTTTATTTCATTGTGTAAAATTTGCTTAGTACAGTACTGTTTCAATACTATATTTTTCATGTGTTTGTTTTAAAAAGCTTATTTATACCTTTTAAAAGCTTCTTGTGAACCACCTTAAGTCCCAGTCTGTGCTAGGAAATGTGAGAGACACAACTGGATTTGACATGAAGAGTAATGACACTGACAAGGCAGAAGCTGGCTAACAACCAGTCCCTATCTGCCTATGTATCTACATAGTTTAGCAGAGAAGACTAAAATTAATCTGCTTTATAAAACATTTAAAGTAGGTTTATTTATAAATTCCTTGTTCATAATCAAATAATTATTTTAATGGAGGGAGATAGGGAGAGGGAGAAAATGGCTGCAAGTTAGAATCAGGTCTGGCTCTAGGTATTTTGCCACCCTAGGTGAGAAATATTTTGGCACCCCTGTCGCCCATCATAATTATTTTCACCCCTTGATTTCCGCTGTTTCGTTTGTTAAAGCTAAACATGACATAAAACTTAGGTTCCAATCTCTCATCACAGTATTGATAATTATTCAAAAAGCCAATTAGGTTTTTACAGTTAAAGACTTTTTTTTATTGCTGAGATATTTGGAATGGAAACTAATGCATACATATTCCTTTTGCAAGCTGGAAGCATTATTCATTCTAATGATGTGGAAACATCTGGATCCCATCCCCATGAATTTGTGGGGTAGTAGTGGTCCATCTATGACCCCTAAACTAAAAATCTTCACCCAAGGGGCAGAAAAAGGTGTCAGAAAGAGAAGAAAACCAGTAGGGTCACCAGGTGAGAGGACCAGGGCTGCTGCCACACTTCAGAATTAATGCAATTTGACACCACTTTAGCTGCCCTTGGCTCCCATGGTGACCGGCTGTCCTAACTGCAAAGGAGGACAAGGCACTGCAAAATGTAGGTCTTTCAAGTAAAATGGAGAACATGACTAAGTAAAAGCTAAAACCCCTCATATAAATATAAATTCATGCGTCTTAGTGATGCTCAAAAGGGAGGACATTTTTGGAATTCCTCCTGGACAGAAGACTGAAATATAAGATATACCCCAGAAAAAGAGGACATCTGGTCATCTTGCTGGTTCCATGTTATGGAGCCCTGGGATTTCTAGTTTGTTGTGGCTCCGTTGCTCTCTGACTGAGAAGGCGAATTCTCCTCCCAAAATCCAAATCCCAGGATTCCACAGCATGGAGCCAGGACAGTTAAACCGGTGTCAAATTGAATTATTTCTGCAGTGTAGGTGCAGCCTGTGAAAAAAGGATGGGAATGGCTTCAGGGCGAGAAAGAAAAGACACATAGTAGGCACACCATTTACAGCGCTTTAGAAATAAACTATAACAACAACAACAACAACAACAACAACAACAACAATACCATCAAGAGTGGGCAAGCCACACTTTCTCAGCCTCAGAGGAAGGCCATGGCAAAGCTTCTCTGAACTCATATTACCAACAAACCCCCATGGTAGGTTTGCCTCAGGGCAGGGCAGACCTCCTCCTCTTCCAGGACATGTCCTCCATTCCAACCTTCTGTCCAGGAGGTTTTCTAAAACAACCTCCATTTTGAGCATGACTAAGAAGCATGCATTTACATTTCTAGGAGTGTTTTGAGCTTTTCTTGAGTCCTGTCCTCCCTTTTTCTTGAATGTCTTCGATTTTGTGGTGCCTTCCTTTGCAGTGAAGACATTTGGGAAGAAGACCAAGCTTTTAAAGTGGATTGTTGGAGCCAGTGTGGACTAGTTGTTTGAGCATTGGACTATGACTCTGGGTTCAAATCCCAGCTCGGCCATGGAAACCCACTCGGGGACTTTGGAAGAGTCACACTCTCTCAACCTCAGAGGAAGGCCATGGCAAGCCCCCTCTGAACAAACCTTGCCAAGGAAACCCCAAGAGAGGGTGGCCAAGAGGCAGAAAGGACTTGAGGACACACAACAACAACAAAAAGTGGGTCTAGGAATCAGAGAAAAGGGTGAGTGAGTGGGAAGGGAGTGGGTGGACTGGATAGGGAAGGAATAGGGTCAAAGTCTGGGAAGGAGAAGGAGTTATTGGTGGTGGGGGGGGAGAAATGGGGCAATGGAAACCCACTGGGTGGCTTTGGGGGAGTCACTCTCAGCCTCAGAGGAAGGCCATGGCAAGCCTTTCCTGAACAAGTCTCTCTCTTGGCAAGAGAGAGAGAGAGAGAGAGGAAGGAAGAGAAGAAGGAGGGAGCGAGGGAGGGAGGGAAGGAAGGAAGGAAGGAAGGGGAAAGAAAGGGAGAAAGTAGGAAATAAGGAAGGAAAGAAGGAAGGAAGGGGATGGAGGGAGGGACAGGAGGAAAGAAAGAGGGAGGGAGGGAAGGAAGGAAGGAAGGAAAGAAGGAAGGAAGGAAGGAAGGAAGGAAGGCAAGAAGGAAGGGGGAGGGAGGGAGGGACAGGAGGAAAGAAAGAGGGAGGGAAGTAAGGAAAAGGAGAGAAGGAAGGAAAGATGGGGGACGGAAAGAAGATAGAGGGAAGGAAGGAAGGAGGGAGAAGGGAGGCACTCTGCACTCCACAACAAACTCCAGCTCCCAGAATTCCATAGCCTTGAGCCAGAAAGAGTTAAAGCAGTGCCAAACTGGGTTAATTCTCCAGTGTGGATGCAGCCCAGGAGTTGCAGAGCACAGCAAATTTCTTCCCTCCTTTCAGCCTCAGCAAGCAGCTCTCTCTTCCTGCTACTCGGAGGCTGGCAGTGCTGCTGGATGCTCTGTTTGGCTGATTCTATGATCCTCAGGCTAAAGCCACTCTCTTTCTTTCTCTCTCTCTGGCGCCCCCTAGAGGTCGGCGCCCTAGGCAGCTGCCTAGTTTGCCAATATGGACGAGCCGGCCCTGGTTAGAATGATGCAGGAAGAGAATAACAAACAGAAGCAAAACAGAACAAGCAAACAGGAAACCATCATAATGCAAACTAGCAATAAGTTAGTCTTTAGGCATGAAAAAGTTCCCATTTCCCTTGCTGGAGAGAAAGGCAGGCTAGAAATAATACATTTAGCAACAGTATCAATTGCTAACTGTTTTCATTTTCATTATAGTAGAAACTTGAGGTCATCCAGTAAAGGTGAATGGTTGGAGATTCAGGAAACATAAAACAAAGTACTTTTCCACATAATGAAACTATAGAATTTACTACTATGTGATATAATGATGACCACCAATATGGATCATTTAATGAGGTCTTGTAACACCTTTGAGACTGAGTGAGCGAAAGAAGTTGTAGCATAAGCTTTCGTAGACTTAGATCTTCATGCCTCATTTAAAAAGGGGATTGAATAAATTAATGAAGGATGAGAATATCAATGGCTGTTAGTCACGATGGCTGTATATTGCCTCTGACATCAGAAGCTGTGTGCCAGTTCCTGGGGAACATGAGTGGAAGGATGGTATTTCATCCAGGTTGAAGTTGTGAGCTTCTCATAAGGATCTCATTGGCTACTGTTGGAATCAAACCTTGAAATACCAGATAGACCTTTGGTCTGAACTTGAACTAGTCTTCTTATGTTCTCAAATATGTCAGCTATTGGAATCAAATATAACTGGATGTCAAGTGTAGATATCAAATAACCTAGAAATATTTGTAATATTACAGCATGCAAAGGCTACCCAAAACTTCTGTAGGAGATAACTAAAGAAAAACATTAGAGAAAATTTATTTTTCGTCTAATTTACACTACGATTAATAGTTTTAATTGTCATGTCATGCCTTTCAGAAATTCTTGGATCATAGTTTTGTGAGGAATTGCTAAGTATGTCAGAAAAAATATTTTCAACACCCTCAACAACAAACTGGCAAGGTTTTGCCTGGCATAGGAAATTAGATACTCTACATCTTCTGAGAACACTGTTTATTAATGGATAAACTGACAAATATAGCCTGTCATGGTTTTCTTTTTAAAAAATACCAATTTTTCTTATCAATAACCTTGACCAAGATATGTGACAAACATCTTTATTTGCTGTCCCACATCTCCAGAAAGTATCCACAACTCTTGTATAGATTTTAGACTTTGTAGAGCCAGGCATCATTTACACAGTAATTAATAAAGGCTTTCACTTAGGTTTTGGCACAATGTAACTGAAAGCATACATTTACTATTCCATTTCCCACTGTTTAAAGATATATTATTCCCCACTTAGTTGGAAAGTTATTAATGCATACATGTACAAAGTGCTAAGTATACCTATTTAATTATTCCTAAACTTTTCAGATTGCATGAAATTTCTCAAACAGCAAGGACCATCCAGTCCAACCCCCAGCCATGTAAGAATACACATCCAAAGCATTCTCAATAAATGGCAATCCAGCCTCTTTTTAAAGACCTCTAAAGAAGGAGACTCCACCACACTCAGAGGCAGAGTATTTCACTGTCAAACCAAAAGGTAGCATAACAATTACCATTTTCTTCAGGGATGAGCATGGTGTGGCACACAAGCCACATGTTATCCCTGGACTACACTTTGGCAGCCACTGAAGCTCCCCATCAATCCCCCCCCCAAGATTCCCATGCTCCAATTTTAAAAATATTTTGGTACAATTTTTGGGCCTTTTTTTTGGTCAGAAAACCATGCAGAAAATGTCCTGAAAACATCAAAACACCCCCCACCAAACTCCCGCACTGTCCCCCAGTATCTCTATTTCCCTCTGTAGTCCTTTTGAAAATGGTCACAGAAGTGTCACAAAGTCACTTCCAATTGCAATTTTGAGAGGGAATACAGAACAAAATGGAGGCATTTGGGCTTTATATGTGTGGGGTACGGTGTGGCCCCTCGGGGAATTGGCCGCTTCACCTCACATAGTTGTCCATGCCTGATTTACATAATATGCACTTATAACATTTAATATTACAATGGATCTTACTTGAATAAACTACCATAGCATGGGCAGCTTCACAAATCAATTGGCCACAATAATTATTATTTTTCCATATGCTGAACCACATGCAAAAATAGTTAAAAATACCAAAGTTCATACAGGAAACGTAATACTTTTCAGGCTCTGCGGATTTGTTACACACAAGTTTTTAAAGACTAGAAACTGGCACTTCTCTTTTGATCGTTTAACATCTAGTTAGATTTTTATAATGATGTGTTCCAATCTTTTCTCAGCTATTATAGATTAGCTGTTCAAATAATTGCTCAGTAGTCCTAAGGGTTGCCTTAACTAAATATTTAATATCAAATAAAGTGGGAACAGAAATACATGTAATGTGATATATTCACACTGCAGAATACTTGGAACAATATGATAATACAAATCATCCAGACAAATCTGTATGTCTACGATAGCTGTTTCTTCTCTCTAGGGCTGGTTCTGCAAACAGAAGTGCTATTTCGTACCATTAGCGCAAAGGAGGTGAATTCTTTCCCCTTTGTATTTTGTTTTAATATAGAGATTATCACATGGGGTAAGGAGGGATCACTCCCATCTTTACTCCATCCTGAAGTTGCCCTTATCATGACTGCGCTTATCCCATCTTTCTCCCATCAGTGGAACCTGGCATTGTGTTAATGGGAGTTTCTGGAGATTATTACACTTGGTAAACGATGGAATGCCCCTGTCCTTACCCTTATGGCACAATCACACGAAGATTGTCAGATGATGTCTGTGATTATCCTGTCGTGAAGTCATTCTTATCATGCAATAGTAATAAGATTTTCAGATGACATTGCACTTAGCCCGTCATTCTCCCATCACTGAAGTGGCATGGCTCCATCACTTGTATTAACCAAAACTCCCATTAATACAATGATGTGTGCCACTGATGGGAGAAGGCCGGGATAAGCGCAGATGCAATAAGGACGACTTCAGGACAGGGTACGGACAGGAGCAATCCCTCTTTACCCCATGTGATAATCTCCTCTGTTAATACAAAGAGATGGGGCCATGCCATTTCAGTGATGGGAGAAGCGCAGGAGAAGCACGACATCATCTAAAAATCTTATCACGATCACATGATGAGGATGAGTTTAGGACAGGATAATAACAGACATCATCTGAAAATCTTTGCACAATCACGTCATAAGGCTAGGAGCATTCTGTCCTTTATCCTGTGTGATAATTTCCTATGACTCATCTGATACTACACCATTCATTAAACTGTCTAGAACAGCAGGCAGTTACAATACAACCATTTCTGGAGGTCTGCAACTTCTTCAACCCTGCTTTAATAGACGTGTAGGAGGAAGAAAAGTTGAATCAAGAAACAGCTGTCACGAGCAGCACATTTCCCCTAATGTTCAGGTAACATCTCTTCTCTTGTGTTATAACAAATCTCAGGATTCCATCAGATGAAGCCATGGCAGTTAAAATGGTGTCAAAATGCATTAATTCTGCAGTGTGGATGCAGCCTGTGATCCAAATGGTTCCTCCAGTGATTCTCAAGGGATCAGTCCTTAAACATGCTAAATTATTCTTTTTTTTCTCTAATAGGAATTTGGATGGTCAGCTTTGGTCATTTACCCACCCTTCCCACACACTGGTGGGTCTTTTACTATAATTTGTCTTCCATCTGGTTCATGGCAGATGAACAAAATAAAGACACAAGAGCAGACTGTAGCTTTATTGTCAGAGTTGGCAACCTAGCATACCTACATTTACTAATTGCTAGTTTGCATTATGGTGACCTCCTGCTTTTTTATTTTATCACATAATTTCTCTTCCTGAATCACTCTAACTTGCAGCCATTGATCCCCCCCTCTCCTCTCCTCCTTAGATAATATATTTTATAACGAACAAGCATTTGTAAGTAAATCTATATTTATATGTTTTACAGAGAAGATGTAGGGCATGTCTATACAGACCATTTGCAGAGGTCCCCCCCGCCCAACCTTTGTATCGCCCTGTCCAGACAACAGAGATTATCACATATAGAAGGGATAGGGACAGGATTGCTCCCCCATCCTTATCTCATCCATGACAGTGATCACACAAAAGCTTTCATAACATAGCACTGATCTTGTCATTATCCTGCATGGCAGGGGGTTGGACTGGATGGCCCTTGTGGTCTCTTCCAACTCTACGATTCTATGATTCTATGAAGCAGCATTTTATTAAAGTGAACTCCCATTAATGCAAAATGCTGGGCAATGCCACTTCAATAACGGGACAATGACAAGATCAGCGTGATGTCATTTGAAAGTCTTTAGTGCAATCACTGTCGCTCATGCTTTCCAGATGGGATAATGTCTGTATAAGTGCAATGTCCTCCGAAAGTCGTCCCCATGATCACACAGGAAGGATGGGACAGGGATGGGACAAGGACATCCAGTCCCCTGTGTGATAATCTCCAATGCAGGGGCAAAGGCCCAATTTGACTGTAGACTGTCTACATCTGGGTAGGGCAGTCCTGTAGTGAATTCAAGCCACTCCTGCTTTAACGTGCCTTTAAAAGACTCACCACTTGCTAAAGATCTTCCCTGAAAATGTGGAGCATTCTGGAGTAGTGCTTGGTGGCTATCTACACAGCATCCTGCTGTGCTGCCCACTGCCACTGAGAGTTACTCCTCTGAGGTCACTAAGAGACACCCAACCATGTGATTGACATTGGGCATCTTGTTTCTGGCCTCAGAAGAGTGACTTGTGGTGGCGGCAGTGGCGCAGATGTCTATATGGCCACCTGGCATCACTTCTGGATGTACAGATAAAATGGGGGGAAGTCAGGGAAGCTTCAGGACCATAATACTCTGGGGACAGACCATAGTATTCTGGCCAGTGTAGACCCGCCCTAAGCTTGTTTCTTTTGCCTGGTAGATTTGTGAGTGAGAGTGGGCATGGGACTGATTGTTGTTCAGATTCTGCCTTACCGGTTTGATTACTCTTCTTGAGAGATCCAGTCTTATATCTTCTGTATGTGACTGTATGCACCTTCAAGTCACCTGTCGACATATTTTTTTTTGGGGGGGGGCATAGATTTCATAGGGTTTTCTTAGGCAAGAAATACTCAGAGGTGGCTTTGCCAGTTCCTTCCTCTGAAATATAGCTTACAGCACCTGGTATTTGTTGGTGGCCTCCCATCCAAGAAATAAGCAGAACTGAGCCTGCTTAGCTTCCAAGATCAGATGGAATCTGGTGCCTTTAGGCATTACATCTCTTATTTCTCAATATGCGCCTCATTCCATTGTGTATTGCTGTCTTGGGATTGTTATATCTCAAATTCTTTACATGTATTAGAATCGTTTTCTGTCAGCCAAGACTCAATGACACTTGTTATATATTGGTTCAATGGTTCAATGTCTAGTATAATAGAAACTGGTGCTGAAATTGGTTGGCCTTGAGATGCCTATAAAACACAAATATTAAATAATAATAGGATTTTTACAATAAAGAGAGTTTTCCATCTACATTAATGTTTGTTTTTCAAATCACAAATAACATAATATGATTGATCAATTCTAATAAGGCCTCTTTTGGTTTAGCAAGCTGAATTACACCTGGCAATAATTTGTAGGCATGGGAGAAATCATTGATTTTGCTTTGTTTTGCTTAGTTTAATTGGGTTTTTTTCTTTATCCTTATCATTTCCATTATATCTTTTCCCTTGTATAATTTTGTCTGCAATTATTCTCTTTTGTCTTATTTTTGTTTAAATCTTTTTCTTTAGAAAACAAGTTACATTTCCTCATCTGCCTGCCTTTCCAAAAGACATAGCAATCCTAATGTTTAACATTTTCACAACAGTGATTATTGCATGCATTTACCTGGCTAAGATTGACTCACCATTTTTTTTCAGGTGATCTGGATCTTATCACTGGAGAACTAGCAAAACCACGAATACTATTTCTGAAAACATCAAATGTGTGCCCATCACTGTCTAAAACTAGCAAATGAGTTACAGCAAAACTGGACAGATGATGGATCACCTCATCAATGGGAAACACAAAGCCATTAGCACAGTATGTACAGGGTTCAGATCCTCCCTTTCCATCCACCCACATACGTTTATTACACGGACCTAACTGAAACTTCTGCTCACTTTTATAATATAAATTGCCTAATTTTGGACCCCAGAAAGCAAAGAGCTGTGCATTAAATAGTATGTTAAAAACTGATTAGTAAAATAATTCTTTATTTTATGGTTTGTTCACCTAATCAGATGCAATTATCTCCTGCCCCCCCCCCCCCCAAATACAGTATGAAGAGATGTTCACCTGGAGTCAGCTTCGTGGGAGAAGGATCAAAGTCCTCCTACAGAGAGTCCCAGAGTATTCTGGGAAAACTGAGGCCTGGTACAGATGGGCTATTTGCAGCGATATGCAGCACCCATATGCACCGAGCCTTACTACTGGCACCGTTACATCAGAAGGCTGCGACCCCATCCATATGGGGCACAGCTTCGTGATGTAAGGGCACCCACGCACTCAAACAGCTCTGTCATATGGCTGTGTCACAGCCCTTATGACGGCGCAAAAAAGGTGCCGCCTAGAGTGGCTTCTTTTAGACAGCGCATCGGTGCTGCAGCATGCAGATGCTGCAGCAAAGACGCAGGGCAAAGATGGGCAGCACGGAGCCGTCTATCTTTACTGCCCCTATGATGGTGCTGGCTGAAGACCCCGGGATACGAATGCGCCGGGTTACGAATTTTTCGGGATACGAAAAAATCCCATAGGGATTTATTGCTTCGGCTTACGAAGGTTTCTTCGGGTTACGAAAAAACCGCGGCGCTATTTTCCGCCACCGGAGGGCAGCAGAGAGCTATTTTTCCATTAGCGCCTATGGGAATTCGGCTTACGAAGGTATTTCGGGTTACGAAATTAACCGCGGAACGAATTAATTTCGTAACCCGGGGTACCACTGTATTTTTATTTGGGCTGCCAGGCTGTAAAAAGGAGGAGAGAGGAGAAAATACATGTAAAAATTTAAAAGTGATAGCCATCTGCTTTAATATGTCCTTTGGGGCCTGTAAACTACAGGAATCTTGTCATTATGATAGGTGCTGATGCTGGGATTGGATAAGAGCTAAACCTATGAATCATTTTATCACATTGCAAATAAAGAAAGAAGCACACACAAGAAAAAGAAATCAATTCTGTCCTCTAACAAGTGACGGTATGCTGATAAAATTTTGTATTACTAGATCAGAAGTGGAGAAATATGGCTCCTGTGGGGAAATATAACCCCTTTTTACTACTCCTGGTGACCCCACCAGCTCCCAAACCCACCCTTATATGATTTTTGGGGACATTGTTGGCCCATCAATAACCAAGAACGGACCAAAACGGCTGCCAAATATGACAGTCTTGCTCCCTTCACCACCTTGACCCTGCTGTGGCCCAAAAGGGCCAAAAGTAAACTGGAATTTAAATGTTTATTATTTATTATTTATTTCATTTGTATGCTGCTTTTTTCTGAGAATGGGATCCAAGATGGTTCCCGGGGACATTCAATTAAAAACCTTCACAACATGATTTTAAAACAATTACAGCATACAAGTCAAAGTGGATCCAAATTATTTTGTCTGCAAAGTGATTTGCAAATTCATCACAGCAGGCTGTCAAGTAATTTATGCCTTCTTCTTGCATGCCAGAAAGTAAAAGGATCCTGATCACTCAAGGCAACTCTGTTGGACAACACTGTGCAGATGAAATGGTGGCAGAGAAGTATAATTTCTTCACTGCCACCATCGCCACAGTGTAGGCCTTCCAATGAATCCATGTTCAGTAGAACTCACTCCAAGTCTTCTGCCATAGTTGCTCTAGTCAATGTCCCATTTGTTTCATCACCACCAGCTTCCTAGTGAACCAGGGAGCTCGCTTGGCTCTAGTTCATAAGAGAAACCTAGGGGCAATCATGTCCATCAACCTGGCCATCTTCCTATTACAGAGATCAGTCATGGTTTTGACAGGATCATTTGCCAAGGCAACAGGAAACTCCCCAAAATCTATCAGGAGTCCATCTGTATCCATAAGTCTCCTGGCCATCTTAATCACCCTTCCCCAGATGCTCTGCATCCCTGTGAGTGTAAACCCTACCAGGTAGTGATCTGTCCATGGCAACAGGTCCATCTTGCCCAGAACAGAAAACCAGGTCCAGAGTGTGTCCTGCAGCATGGGTGGCACCAGATATTACTTTGGACAGAGTCATGGTTGTCATTGCACACTTGAAGTCCTGAGATGCTCCTGATAGGGCAGACACTGCATAGATATTGACATTTCCCAGTACAGTGCACCCTTCCTTTATGCAGGGGATCCATTCCGGACACCTCCCCCCATGTAAAAGAAAAAGCGTGTAAGCTCGCAGCGGTGCGGGGTGGCGTCATGGACGCACACACCATTGTTTCTTCTGGTGTGCGCTGCCGTTTCTTCTGGTGCTGCTTTCAGCGTATACTGAAAGCAGCATATAATGCACCCATGTCATACGCGTGTGCACTGTATAACAAGGCAAGGGGACTCCAACACCAAGACAAAGATGAACTCAGCCAGCTCAGGATGGGAAAGTGTTGAACAGCAGTGTGGGTAATACCAATTGAATCCCTATTCTGCCCTGGCCACCCACCTTTAAATACACACAATCAGCTTCAGTAGATTGTGAGACTGATCCCCTGATGGGGGAAATGGACTCCCAATGGACCACTGTCACTCAGCCTCCCTGCCCTCAGGCCTCACCTGCTGCTGTGCAGAGAACCCAGGTGGACAAAGCTGGGAGCAATAATCCCCTCACAACTTCATCCAGCCACCTACTCCAGGTGAATTTGATATGCTGAAGAACATCACAGTCTGATAAGGGCTGTAGGGTCATTATCACTTTTTTATATTTAATACAGTGATCCAAAATGTCAGGCCTCCAAGGAACTGTAGGTACTCAACATAAGATAGCACAGTAAGTGCCACCAACAAGCTTTCAAGAACATATTGCTCCATTCAGCCCAATCCATGCCAAAGTGAATGGAAGTGAGTCACAGCTAGAGTGAATATCATTGGTAAAGCAGGTAGATATTTGCATAAATATGCTCACTGTTAATCTACACTAGTATGTTACTTTGTCTGCATAGATAATTACTAAAACTCTCCTTCTGACCCTCCCACCCACAGAATAAAACTGTGGCAAGAATGGGGATTGTGTTATGCTGCTGTGATGCAGGATGGTCATTTAAGAACTGCCACAATAGAGAAAATATATCACCACAAAAAGGGATCATAGATCTATACAAAATTTGGATCTCCTGATTTATATGAATAGATGCAAGTGCAGATATATTTGCTGTAACCTAAACAGAAATTCTTTACATTTCAAATAATGAGAAAGTCTGTGTGGTCAAGGGCCCTTTAAATTACAGTGTTATAGCTCTATGATTCCACTTTAACTGTCATGGCAACATACTATGGAATCTGGAGATTTTCAGGTTAGGAAGGGCCACAAGCTATAGGATTCCACAGGGCATTGCCATGGCAGTTAAAATGGAATAATAATGCAGTAATTGTGTAGTATGAAGCTGCATGTATACTGCAGAAATAGTGCGGTTTGTTACCACTTTACCTGCCATGACTCAATGCTATGGAATTCTGGGATTTGTAATCTGTGAGATATTTAACCTTCTCTGTCAGGAAGATTTGGTGGCACAACAAATTACAAATCCTAGTATTACGTAGGATGGAGCCATGACAGTTAAAACAATTTCAAATTTATTATTATTATTATTATTATTATTATTATTATTATTATAGTTTATTTTATAGCACTGTAAATGCACACAGTGCTGTACATACAAATGATCAAATAAATTAAAATGAAACATGCCAGTGGTGTACAATCTACAACATACGTACAAAATACTAGGTAATAATATAAAATAGAACTGGTTAAAATAAGCAGGCAACAATTAAAAACAACAACATCAACTATCCAATCAAAAATCAGATAGATAATCACACAGTGCCTGGGAACGCTTCCCTGAACAAGATAGTCTTCAACTCAGATTTAAAGGTGGCCAAAGAAGTGATGACCCGTGTTGGTGGGGGAAGGAGATTCCAGGAGTGAGGGGCAGCAAGTGAGAAGGGACAAATCCTGGATGGGGCAGTGGAGATCCTAGGCTGGGACAGCACACCTTGACTACTAGAATGGAGGGTACGAGTGGGAATGTAAGGAGAAAGAAGTTCAGATAAATAAAGAGGGGCAAGCACATGCAGGGCTTTAAAGGTCAACAACAGAAGCTTATACTGAATACAGAAGAGAAGATACTAGCCACAGATGCAGGTGAAATGTCAGGAATAAATTCTTCTAGAAACACGGCCACATAACCCAAAAACCCCACAAAAAACTATTGATGCCAGTTGTGAAAGCCTTCAACTTCACAGTTTCAAACTTCATTAATTCTGCAATGTGTCAGCAGCCTAAGAGGGACACAGCTGATCTTTGTGCTTATCCAGTCTGCTGTTCAGGTGCTGTTGAGGTGCAGGGTGTTTTCTCTTCTTTCTTATTATGGTTCTTTATTTCAACTTAAAGCAGAGATGGCTTGGACAGACCTTAAATAAAGGACACCTTCAAGCAGAAGACTAACTTCTGCAGAACAGGACACAGGGCCACTGTGCAACTCAGTCAAAATGTGTTAAAGTGTATTGCACTGGATGATCTGGTGTAGGAGCATAAATCAAGGCTGTCCTGACAAGGTTGTGCTGGAATAATGGCAGAATCACAGCACTTCTCAAAACAAAGGCAATTCTCCTCTATACGGCTTTTATCTTTTATTCCCCTCCCACATGGACAATTTTTTTTAAGAAGAGAGAACAGTTAGGACTCCTTCACTTTTCCTCCCACACTCTTTGAAGCACTATATATACCTAGATGCCAGAAATTATATCCTACTGAGGTTATAAAAATTATTAACATTTCTAATTCCGTTGCTAAAGATGAACTGCTTCTTTTCATGACAAGGAAGTTTGTATTTTTAATAAGAAATCAGGATGAATTTGGAATGCAATTTCCTTCTAAATTTGATGAGCAGATAGAGGCAAAGGTTCTGAGAAGCAAGGGGAAATCGACTGATAAGTTTTAAAAATGTATTGAGAATACAAAAGGAAATTTTGCTCAGGAGCATAATTGCCATCTCTTAATTTTTCCATTATTGTCATTTTCTCCCCTAGAAGCATATGATAAACCAGGGTCTTCTTCTGTTCTTTAAGCTTTATATATAACCTATTGCAAATATGTAATGCAACCTTATAATATAATAATAATAATATTTTATTTCTGTACCGCCCGGTGGCAAAGCCAATCTGGGCAGTGAACAACATAAAAATTTACAGAATAAAATATACATAATATTTATACTCCCCCCCCTTAAAAATTATTAAACACTTAAATGTATTAAAATGGGACTATAATAATATATAATTATACTATCCTAAACTAAACCCCAAAACCCCCAGCAATCCTCACCATCAGGGGATGGGGCCACAAGAGGAATAAGGGAAATCGGGGAACCCAGGAGCCTGGGCCGGGAAAAAATTTTAATCTGGAAAGGCCTGCCGGAAGAGATCCGTCTTGACAGCTTTTTAAAAGCTGTCTAAAGATGTTAACTGACGGATCTCATCCGGCAGGTCGTTCCAGAGCTTAGGGGCGACAACAGAGAATGCCCTCTGAGAGGTAGCCGTAACCTTATTTCCTCTAAATAATTTGGGGGATTCCCGAAATATTCAGATAAATGCAAATATAATTAACACTGTTGTCAAATGCTTCTCCACATATAAAGTGAAGGCTTTCCCCCCCTTTTTGTCATTTGCATATTAACATAAACTGTGTGAAGGTCACATTCAGAACAGGAATGGAGAGAGAAGTAAAACCTCCAGAAGTCCAAACTAAAATCCCTCCTTCAAAGGTAGCATTTACAGTGAGAGGGAATTCCTCAGTGGTGCCACCAAATACCTGTCTCAGACCTCAGGTTATTTCCCTGTCATTTACACTTGCACAGAGTGCACTTGCAGTTTGCGTGTGTGTGTGCATACTGTTGCCTCAAAACCCGCTTATCCCAGTATATTTGATACCGTTGTTTTTTTCTACATCTTTTAAAAAGATGTGGCTCCTTCTGACCATGTAGCAACTGGGAGATTCTCAAAGTCCGGGAAATTTAACATCCATTTGCATCAGAACAAAGACACTTTCTTTGCAATCCAATATGTCTCTATCCTTGTGAGGCCATAGGTCCCTTTGTCAGTCCTCTGCCTAAAAAAGGGACCTGTGGCCTCACAAGGATGGAGCATCTCCCAGTTACCTCTTGGCCAGAAGGTGGGCATGCCAGCCTACAAGATATGCCCCTCCATACCATCTTAACTAAAAAGAGAAACAGCAAAATGCAGGCCTATGACTAACATCTTTAATTTTTTCCTCATGTTTGATTTGTAATACCTTGTCTGATGAAGAAACCAGTGAAGCTTCAAAAGTGTGCAACATGTATATTGTACATTTTGGTTGGCCAATAAAGGTATCATTGTTTGGTGGATTTTTGATTGGATTTGCTAAATGGCCAACACTGAATGTTCAGTAAGGAAGATTACAGCTGTAACTTAATGAGGATGATGTTTCTCCTTTTGTAGTATAACTATATTTCTTAGTTACATTCTGTCCATAGATGGTTCACTCAATGCATCTGATGAAGTAAATTGAGGGGCATTTACACCAAAAAAAGTAATGCGGTTTTACACCACTTTAACTGTGATGGCTCCATCCTACAGAATCCTGGGAGCTGTATTTTTGTGAGACACTAGCACTCTTTGGTAGGGAAACCTAAAGAATTTGTAAAACAACTAATCCAGCCCAGCCCAGGATTTTCTCTGCCCCACCACTTCTTTAACCAGCTTCAAAACGGAGTTGAAGACCATCCTGTTCAGAGAAGCGTTCCCAGGCATTGTGTGATTGTCGCTTGCTATTTGATGTTCTTTTTTGTTGCCTATTTTATTGAACTATTTCCTGTATTGCTATGCATTTTATATGTATTATCCTATTATTTCTTAGATTGTATGCCATAGGCAGGTTTACTCTTTTATATTTATTGTTTTATGTACAGTGCTGTACAAATCTACAGCGCTATATGAATAATAATAATAATAATAATAATAATAATAATAATAATAATAATCCTAGTATTCCATAGGATGGAGCTATAGTACTCACTCGTGTCAAACTGCATTATTTCTACAATATAGCTGCACCTTTAGTCTGCAAAAGCTTATGCTACAAACTTCTTTCTCTTAGTTAGTCTCAAAGGTGCTACAAGATCCCTTTCTATACCAACACAAACTAGCATGGCTATGTATTTGAATACTTATTATTTATTGTTGTAATGATGGGAGTGCAACCACACTGAATGGTGGGGGAAAGTATATCAAGTAATACTTCATGTTGTGCCTTGTGTTACTGCCTTGCGATCTGCTGAACATGTTGAGTTGATGATGAAGTCAGTTGGAGCCAGTGTTTCCAGATCAATAATAAGGTGAATCTCCTCTTGGCTTTAGTCCAAATTTGTTCTACCAAATAGATTCAGCATCTTAGCTAACTCTAACGATGTGGAGTGGAAATTTTTCTGTGGAAAATGTTCCGATGGTATACACTCATCCTCCACATTCTCTGATGTTAAGGGCACAGGACCCCCCATGAATGTGGAAAACTGCAAATAACAAAAAACACTATATTTTTACCTGAGAGAACAACTATCTAGCAATCTCTAGGACCCCCCCAGTCAACTCTGTGGTCAACGTCTGCCAGACATTGACCATAGAATTGAGCTGGGGGAGTTACAAATGCCTAATGGAGTGTTCTCTCTAGGAATCTCTAGGCCCTTTAGTGAGACTTTAGTGAGACTTTTAGTTAAATTTGACCATAGAGTTGGCCTGAAGGGCATAGATATTCCTAGAGAGAAATATTAATAACAATATTAATAAAATCTGTGAATAATCAAATCCGCAAACGTCAAAGCCACAAATGTGCAGAGTGTATTTGTCAATGAAAATTCATCCATATCACATACATATCTCTGTTAACCCATAGTTGATTGGGTGGTTGCACTGTAATCAATCATGTGGATGGATTAAGTATATCTCTATCTGGCTTTTCTTCGTGAACAAAGATTCAGGAAGGACTCATCCTGCGCTTTCTACAAGCACGCTGATGACTAAAAAGACCAGTCCGAGATAAACAAGTATGGTTGCAGAAAGCACAGCAGAAAGTCTCCTTGGGTGATGTTTCCAGGTTGTGGTTCTTTCTGCATTGTTGTTTCTCTTTGAGACTTGTTCGGCGTGCACTTTCAAAAAAGGCTGCAGCATCGTGGATAGTACGTCTTCATGCCTCTCGATGCGAGACCAGGGCAGACCATTGTTGGTGATCAATTTGGCCGAGCCTGAGATGTTGTTTCAGGGAGTCCTTGTATCTCTTCTTTGGAGCGCCCCTCTCATGCTGACCTGTGGTGAGTTCACCATAGAATACTATTTTTGATAGGATATGAACTTTTATACGTTGTTCTAAGAAGACAAGCATTCAGAGACCCTAGTACTCATTCATGAGAGAAATGAAAACTAATGGCTGGCATCCTGTTTGTGACATATGTATGCGTATGTCACACTATGCACAGTTTTTTTTGCCATGTTGCAACAGATGTTTTCTGTTGACAGGAGTCAAATCAGGATTGCACACATAACATTGCACACTGCAGTTGTGCATTGTGTTTACACACTACATAATAGTATCCAATCACCAACATTTCTTCTACGGTGCTTCTATTCTACATGGGGGTTATGCAATCATGTATTTATACTCTGCAAAGGGATATTGGATTACAGCCTCTCTATGACAGATTCTTCCAGTGCACACTGCAGTTCATTTCCAGTTGGTCCTGGATCATATTTTTACATGATGTACTTGTCATCTGTCACTAACATTTTCCAACAAGAAACTGAAAGAAAACTGAAACTAAGAATGAGATATAAGGGCGAAACAGATGGGGCAAAAAGAGAGGCCAGAGGCCACTCTTGCCCCAATCGCCATGGGACTGCTGCAGAACCACAGCAACCAGACACTGCAGTCCTGAATGCGCTACGAAAAGGAGCAGTAAGAAACTGTTCCTTTTACAGTCAGGTTTGGCTCACATTAGGCAGCTGTGGCGCAGCCTCTGCATAGCCTCTTTGGCACGTTACAGACTGCCCAGAACAGGCGGTCTTGCGCTGCTGCCGGTTGCAGCGCGGAGGAGCGCCAGCGTCCAAACCGTGTGGCTCCTCCACGCTGCAAAGAAGAAGCGCCAAAATGGCGCTTCTCTTTGCAGCGCAGTTATGACGCCACAAGGCACCAATGGCATACTTGCGGCGTCATGCACCGCGCGACGTGTGGATGTAAAGCATCCACTACATCAAGATGGCGGCCCCCGTGTGGAATGGGAGCCGCCATTTTGTACGGACTCGGTTCGTATTAGGGTTAGGGGCGTCCGGAAGTGGCGCCCCTTTCTAACCCTAGTACGGACCCAGTCTGTACTTTATGCCCATCTGTAACAGGCCCGAGTGATCTGGGGGCATGTGTCATGTGCATGCCCTGCCCCCAGACTGGCCAGATGGCAGCCTTTTTGGGACACCTGTTTGAGGCCATTGTTTGCTTCACTCACCTCAGAGAAATGCCTCATTTCTTCTCTGGTCAGGAAATAATATCATGTTCTTTTAGATGTAGGTAAAATACAAGAGAAATAGATGCAATTCTCTTTACATTTTTACAAATATTCCAATAAAATAATTGTCAAATAAAACTTTGAATGTGTTTGAATTGTAACATTTTAGGACAAACAGGCTAAACCAGATAACATTATTTACAGCACTGGAAGATTTTCCATCCCCCCCCCCCCCCCCAGAAAATCCACAATTCAGGCCATTTCCTTTAAAAATGAACTAAAATCCAAATTGTTTCATTTCCCCACTCTCATCAAAACCATCAGCTACCCCTGGACAAGTCAGATGGATGACCAGGGCTTGTGATATTTGGATGGGGGCTTTTCAAGAAACCTCCCCCCCCAATCTCCGAACTAGAACTGTAACTGATTACTTTTTAAAAGTAGCTTTTCAAACTCTGCAAACAACAAGCAATCCAGTATTGATACTTGGAATAGAATTCTTTGATTTAAGCTGATTTTATTCATTTATTTTTTATGTTTACTTTAATCTCATTATGAGAGTTTAAATAAGAATATTCTGGACTATGGATGCCCATTTTTGTTAAACAATCTTTTGATCACTGGGATTAATGTTCCAGGGCAAATCAAATCTCATAAATTATATTTTGCCTATTTAAGCATCACATACTAAAACTTCTGTGCACCCATGTTTCAACACTTAATACTTTAGTTCACCTTCTTGCCATCTGAAAACATTAAAGAACCAATGCATATGAATGAAACAAAATGTATTGATCTTACTCCAAATCAAGGTAATTTACACTGCAGTTCTTCATGTTATTTCTATATAATTCACAGTGCTATTATGGTTATTGATTTCAGTCTGTCTTGCATATTAATTGGAATGCAAATGAATCTATGGGTGCATGTAATCCTATTGTGTTAGCTAATTTAAGAAAAGAGAAGGCAAGTTGTAGTAGATGTTTCTAAAAACCAAAGCTGTATCAATGTCAATTTTTCTTTGATTTTATGGTGACTGAGAAAAAAAGCACAACAGTGTGTTATCTTTGTCCCAGAAGTTCATTTATAAAATGCATGACAGTGGGCATTATTTATAAAATCCATGACCAAAAGTTTTCATGTGGTACAAAGCTAGTGATGAAACTGCAGGGATTAGTTTTATCTTCTCTCCTCCTCTCTTATTACTGCATCACAATTGTATTAATTTTTTTCATTACAGAGAGTGAAATTCTTTATCGCCAATGTGACTGCTATGGAAAATAAAAGCATAATAGTAATAGCTTTCTCTGCACTCCAAAAATAATACTTTGTTAGCTTAATCAGAGAGAAGCAGAATCAATGACTTTAGAACATCATTTATGTCCACCGTTATTTCTAACTTGAAATTTTTTTTGGTAGACACCTTACTTTCAGAGATATCTAGTCAGTGATTGGATGATGATGACAACGATGACAATGATATTAGTATTAATATTTATATCCCACCCTTCAATCACAAAGGCTCTTTAGACTGGCTTTCAAATTGTTAATTTAACACTTCCCTACAATCTATGGAAAAGGGAATGGTAACGTGGGAGGGGATTAAGTCTTCTTCTTTTCTCCTTCCGCAGCCAAAGCAGTGGCATTTGGGATGGAGGAAAGGCTTTTCATCTGCTTCTGGGCAGAGGCATGATGGAGCTTAGCCTGCCTTTTTTTCTCTGCAAATAATGTTATTGGTATTTTTATTATATTAAAATAAGCATTAGTAAGAAAAATATTTTTAATATAATAAAAAACACCAGCAACATTATTTTAAAAAATAAACAAAAATATGAAAATATAAGAAAAATATGAGCCAGAATGGTGTAGTGGTTTGAGCACTGGGCAATGACTCTGGAGGTTAGGGTTCAAATCCCCACTTGGCCCTGAAAACCCACTGGGTGACCTTGTGCAAGCCACACTCTCTCAGCCTCAGGAGATGGCAGTGACAACCTCCTCTGAAGAAACTTGTCAAGATAGCCCTGTTAGAGTCCTCATAAGTCAGAAACAACTTGAAGGCAAAGAGCATAACACAAGAAAAACATGTGGATCTAGATTTCATCATATTGAACAAAGACTCTTTGAAATCAACGGAACTTGTGGTAATCATGACATTAAAGGAACACCTATTCCCATATTAACCCACCCATATTTTAAAACACCCCAGCTATGCAATGCTCTTCCCAAAAGAGGAGATACCAATATTTCAATCTTTTTAAAGTTTTGGACCTTAAAAAACATTTTAAAAACTTTGCTTGATGTGATTTATTGTATTGCTTTTGGCTCTCTGTGCCACTCTGAAATTTGATACAATGAAGGTGGTTTATAGAAATGTCTTACATTAAAAAATCAGACGAATTATATGGATAACTCTTTTGAAGCCACTACATTCAAAAGGACTGAAATCGTTGTTTGGCCTATTCCCTCCAGTGAAATTATCTTCAAATAAGATGAAGCCAGATGGCTAGTAATGTTAGAGCTGAAGATCTACTTCTATGAGCACATATTTACATTACAGCTAACTTTAATTTTGGCTCCTTGCTGGCAACAGCATGGATTTATCAAGCAGAGAATGGGGGTGATAATGAAGCATGCTGTTGAATCCCAGTATGTTACAACTATGGAAGCAGATGAAGTCTACCACATGATGTTTAATAATGGCAGCCTTTGCAGATTTTGGCACCCCCTCCTCCATCACAGTTTATTCTTAGCTGCAGCAGCATCCTTTGAAAATTAAACTAAAAAAGCAGTATGAAAAAGCAGTGAGTAGGCCTTTATGATTTTTAGCATACAAGTGTAATTTTAATGATGTCTAGTAATTTTACGATTCCTTATTTACTATTGACAAATTCATTCTTAGCGTGTGTTTCCATGCTCTAACCTGGTCATGAAAGAATCACACAAAAATTGTCTCAAGTAAATTTTCTTTCCCTTGGTCTTTTCCAGATGTTTGGTTTAAAAGTTGAGTTAACTGGTTTGTTTCATTGCAAACCATGAGCTTTGTGGCATGTAATACCTTAACTCTATGCAAACAACCTAGAAACCAGTACCGCATGTGCTCTCAGTGTGTATTTCCAGAATGTGTCAGTTGCAAATGGAAACTGGCAACCTGAGAAACCCAACTTTCATTACACATACACACACACACACCACTACAATCCTCTTTTGTTCAGAGGGGAAATCCAAAGTCTAGTGATTTCTGAAACTGTGTTTAGTAGAGTATGGTCCTTTCAGTGTTCAAGAGGATGAACTAGAGAGCTCTTTGGACCTTCTCCATATTTTCTTGTTTGTGTTTCCTGAATACCCTTCTCTCCTTCCATGCACCATGTCTTTGACAAAGAAAATGTTGTTCAGATAGTTGAAAACCTTCTGGGAAGCCAAACTAATTATGTAAAACCTAAATGTAACATTTCATGCTTTTCTCTCTCTCATCTCACAGGATTTGAATTCTACTTTTAGTACAAAATTCCTCACCCTCCTCTTCCACATCTTCTTCCTGTTTCTCTTCCCTTTTTCTTTTTCTTTCACCCTTCATATTGTGAAACTTAACATTACTGCTGCAGTTTTCTTCCCCAGTTGCCCTTTCAGGTTATGAAGTAAGCAAAACAGAGAAGTCTAATTAAAATTATTATCATATACATTGTCCTCCCACGGGAGGGGAAAAGACCTCTGCTTAAAGAGCCAGTTAAGGTTATTCAAGTGCATCAGGTCACATCAAAACAATTAAGGGACAGGAAATCAATAGTTAACTCATGATAATGTCATACTAAATTACCTGACCTACATTCATTATATGGGCCTGCAAATGAGCTCTATTTCCTCCATGTTCCATAGGAACAAAGTTTGGTTTCACCATTGGTTTTGACTGTCCTTGAAAGGACACTATGATAATATTGGGCAGATAGAGGACTAACATAAAGAATGTTTAAAATCTGTAGGAGTCTTCTTGATAACTTTTGATAGTCTTACAGCCACTTCCTGGACATGCAGAGAAAGATGACTGCAAAGTATTATTTCCACACATTCCAAAATTGTCTGGATTACATTAACATAAAGGAGATTATCAGACAGCAGAAAAGGATGGGAGAGAAGTGGGATGTTCCCGTGCTTATCACACTGTTGTGGGAAGATTATCAGATGACATCCCGCAGAGTCGCTTTCATCCTGTCCTTCTCCCGTTAGTGAAGTGGAATGGCCCCATAACTTTTTATTGATGGCAGTTTTGCATTAATAAAAAGTTACGGGGCCATTCCACTTCACTGATGGGAGAAGGATATGATGAGAGTGATGCCGTGGGGCGTTGTCTGATAATCTTCCCACAATCACATAAGGACGGGAGTGTCCACTTCTACCCTGTCCTTTTTAGCCATCTGATAATCTCTGTAGTCACATATTTTCCTACGTGTATTTGCTAGTCAATATGAGAAGATAGCTGTCAAAAAATGGATGTATTATTGCCTCATATTTAGGGGGGGTGTCATCAATATACAGCTAGCAGTTGGTTTAAAACAAATGGAAGCATTTTATTACACAGGGGACTGGTTTACCCAGCTACACGATTTCTGTACAAAATCATGTACAAACTAACAAATCTGTGGAGAAAAGATGGTATGAACAGAAGTGTGTATGTGATAAGCTGGAAAATAGTATCCATGGTTACAGCTACACTTTTCTCACCCATCAACAGACTTCAGCAAAACTTGATATGCATTCTTTGTTTATCACTTAACATCCTTCATTGGACTAGATCTATACCAGGTTGTAGAACCTGTGGCCCTCTGTATGTTATCAGACTATAGTTTCCGTATTCCTCCCCAGGGGAAGATGGACAGTGGAAGTCACATTTGGAATGACTTCTGGAGGACCATATATTACACAACCTTGCTCAACATCATTGTTCAGACAGTGGTATCGGCAAGATCCTAAATTGTAAAGATATATAATTGAATACAGTGCGCCCACATCATACATGGGTGTGCTTTACATGGCTTTCATCATATGCTGAAAGCTGCATGGGGAGGAAGAGGTGGCACATCCCATAGGGACGAATGGGGTGTGCACCCATGGCACACACATGCCGCCACGCCACCGCATGCACAAGCCCCATTAATTTAAATGGGGCTTGAGCATACGTGTTATTTGTTTTACGTGGGGGAGCCCGAAACGGATCCCCTGTGTAAACAAAGGGTGCACTTTACTAAAGTTAAGATTGTCCATGCCATCGCATTTCCAATTTCTCTTTATCGTTGTGAAAGCTGGACAGTGAAGAAAGTTGATAGGAAGAAAATCATTTGAGAGGTGGTGCTGGAGAAGAGTTCTATGGATACCATGGACTGCTACAAAGACAAATAAACAGGTCCTAGAGGAAAAGAATCCTGAATCTCCCTAGAAGCCAAAATGAAAAATTGAGCTGTTGTATTTGGATATCATGAAAAGATATCTCAATCAGTAGAAAAGATAATAATGTTTAGTATGATAGAAGGCAGTAGGAAAAGGGGAATACCACATACAGATAGATAGATGTTTATCACACTATGCTCTTAAAGAGGTACTATTCCAGTGTGACCCTCTAGCAGCCTCCTGTTGCATGCTGGGATTGGCAGTTTTAAGGAGCTGAACTTCTCTGCCTGAGAATTCTAAATACCCCTCCTTAAAACTGCCAATCCCAGCATGCAACAGGAGGCTGCTAGAGGAGTCACACTGGATAGTACCTCTTTAAGAGCATAGTGTGATAAACATCATAGACTCAATCAGGAAGCCACAGATGATCTGCAAGACCTGATCAGAGCTAGTAATGATGGGTAACTTGGAGGTCTTTCATTCTACCATAGCTTGAAGCCAACTTGGTTGCAGTTAACAACAAGAAACAGTAAAGCCAAGGCTTGTAGGGCTAAAGCCACAGGACTTCTTCAGTAGGGATTATGCAATCATCTGTAACACTAGTCATATTTTCCACTACTTCCTCAGTTTAGCTGCAATTTCAAGGGTTAAATGTGGTGGAGATAAACCTATTTTTGGATGCTCTGTCAGGGAAATGCTAACAGACTGTCCTGGTGAAGGCTTGCACTTCATATTTTATCACTACACCAACCACGTGTCAAGGAATTTACTGCTGTTGACTCTAGGTTGGGTGGTAGATCTGTCACTGCACAGGTGGGATGGGGGGATACATAATCCTACTTCAACAGCAGCAGTTCTGTTCACATTGGGCAGTGAGTTGTGGTGTGTGTTGTAATGAATAGATTGCTGTGACTAGGCGTGGGCACCTGTGGAGTGATCTGGGACCAATTTTTCCTCTCCAGACTTCTCCCATGAGCTGCATCCTCCATTACCCTTTTCTTCTTCTGCAGCCACTTTCAAGATTGCAACACAGGGACGTGCCTTTACTTCCTTAACCATTATGGATGGTCTATAGAAAAGCCTGCAGACCTTCTCAAACTAGCAACAAGACTTAAACAGACATCTTTTTTTTAGAGTGAATGTGGGACAAAATGGTGGTATTTGGGATAGCATGGGGTTTTGGGGTGTTTTCAGGGATGGGATGGGAGTGTTTCTGCATGTTTCATACTTTGGGTTTGCTTTATTTCATGATTTGGGGCTAAAATTAACTAAAATTGAACTGGGGGGCAGAAGTTTAGAGGCTGGTAGGGGTCTACGGTCCCCAAAATCCCTATCATTGCTACATACTATTTATATATATACAGAAATCCTTTAGACATGGCTTGGAAAAGCTACCTTTAAGGACAGTTTTCAGAATCCTCTAGTCACCTTGAGAATTGTAGTTCCAAAACAATGTTTCCAAGTTCTGTAACAAGCCTATTGCTGGTCAACTACAGGGTGTCTTCTAATCAAAGACAGAAAACCTCTGACTACTATAGCAGCAGCCAGCTGACAGGGATCAGAAATAGTGCACAGCAGTATTTACGACTAGGATGTGAGAATGACTACTTCCATTATGTCCTGTTTGGAGACTTCACTAATGCCACAGTTTTGCTATTGCAAGAAGACAAAATGCCAGTTGAGATGAGCCACTTACCTATCTCTTTAATTCTTAGCCAAGATATGTATCTTTATGTTCTTAACTGTATACAGGTTGACCTTGCATGTTGCAGGCTGCCGAAATGAAATTGACTCTGAAGAGGGCTTTAAGCATTTATTCATCATAATGTTACTAAATGTAGATAAATCACAAGGAGAGCAGATGCTTTGATCTGTAGTCAGGAGACTGTACAGACTTGTCATCACAACTAGTCTGTTTCATGAGGGGGAGGGAAATTGGTCAAAATACTCTCTGCACTCTTTGTAATAGTGGACTTGCCCCTGCCCCAAATTTCTCCTTGCCACCCGATGGATGCTTTTTTTGGGTGGGGGGAGGTCAGGCCACACCAGCCTCCAATCTTTTTAATTCACATTTGATACTCCTTTTAGTAGAATGGTAAGGCACTGGATGGTCAATCAGTAACTACAAACCATAATAATAATATGTAAAACAACAACAACAACAACAACCCCGTTTTACTGTCTATACAAAAAAAAATCTTTTGTTAGGTTCATAATGATATCACAAACTATTTCAATTCAGTTTACAGCTGCCCCAATAATGAATGAGTGGTTTCCCCTAAGGCTGCTATGCACTGCAGAATAAATGCAGATTGACATTGCGTTCAAGAATCAGAAAACGAGAGCCTGGTGGTGCAATGGTTAAATTTTCTGTACTGCAGCCACTCACTCACAAAAATCCCACAAGGTTTGTGAGTTCAATACCAGACAAGGGCTCAGGGTTGATTCAGGCTTGCACCCTTCTGAGGTCGCTAAAATGAGTACCCAGCTTGTTGGGGACAATTAGCTTACAATTTTTAAACTGCTTAAGGAGGTGTTAGTGCACTGATAAGCGGTATAGAATGTATGCTATTGCTACCATCTCCACTTGATTTACAAATCTGCTCAAAATGTTTATCAGTTTCTTGAGCAATAATCCAGAGTGAAGTTGAAGGCTTTCATGGCCGCATCCATAGTTTTTTGTGGGTGTTTCAGGCTATGTAGCCATTTCTAGAAAAAGTTTATTCCTGACATTTTGCCAGCTCTGTGTGGCATCTTCAGAGAATGCTGACCTAAAAGAGAGCTGGTATATATATACACACTCTCCTCTCTCTCTGTGTGTGTGTGTGGTGTGTGTGTGTGTGTTTGTGTGTGTGTGTGTGACCCTGGGCCTGGAGGAAACTCCACGTTAATCAGTGTATTGTTCTTGTGTTTGATGGCTGGGCCTCAGGGTAGGACGTATGCAAAGGGATTAGTGTCTGCTCACTGGTGATCATTATCTGCTGGGAAAGCCCCTGACCCTGAGTGGTTTCTCATTTGCTGAATCCTCATTTGCTTTCTTCAGCACTGGTAGCCAAATTTTGTCCATTTTAAGGGTTTCTTCATTCTGGTTGAAATATCCAGTGTTTATGGATTTCAATGGCTTCCCTGTGCCTTGACCTGATAGTTGTTGGCATAGTCCAGAATTTCAGTGTTATCAAACGTATTTTATGCCCAGGATGGTTTATAACATCTTCTGCTACTGCTGATTTTTTCCGGCTGGCTCCAGTCTGCAGTGTTTCTCGTGTTCCTTGATTCTGGTTTGCACACTGCGTTTGGTAGTCCCTATGTAGACTTGTCCACAGCTGCTGGTATCCGGTAAACTCCTGCGGCTGTGAGAGGTCCAGAGTACTTTTAAACCAGCAAGTAACTGATGTTTATTCCCTTTTCAGCAGTTTGACCTATTGGTACACACTGTTCTGTAGCCCTCAGGTCAAAGCCTGTCTGTTGTTACCATCTGGACACTTCTGGAATGCACCTCATCTCTCCGGATATTTCCATTCCTACATGGAGAATGGGGGAATGACAACCACACCACCTGGAATCTTTTAAAATCTCTCAGCAATTTGGCTAAATCTTAACACTGTGTTCAACAATCAGAAAAAAATATAGTCCTTTTTATTTGCCATGATATGTCTGCCTCTGAAAAAGTATTTGATCATAATATAATGTTTTGTTTTACTGTATGATAACAGCATTATTACTGTCTATATGCAAAGATAGGATTTTCCACCAGCCTGCTTTCTTGAAGCATCACAGTTTTTGCAAATAGAAACTACCAGTTTGGGAACTTCATTATCACACTTCACTGCAATAGCCCTAAGACACTGCTTTGGTGATCTATGGTCCACACTCTCAATTCCACATGTCTTCCATAACCCCACCTTCATGACCTGCTTTCCAAGGTTTTTTGTTTTTCATTTTTAATACAATTGAGCCATTATGGCAATGTGATGAAATTTCAAAAAGAAGGAAAGGAAAACAGCTTCCTTGGGAACAGGGAGAGGGAGAGGGGAGAAGAGGTGAATCATGCCACTGACTTTATGTGACTGCTGGCATGTTGGAACTGCAGAAGGAAGAACCTATCACACAGAGGCAAAAATAGAAAAGCACTGACATTAGGCGCATTGATGGGTTTATGAAACAGAGCACTCTACTAATAAACAGAATGCAAAAACAGTGGGCAGGGTAGTGACTTGTGTGATACATACTGTCCAAATTACTTTTAACCTGTTTTATTCTGTTTTAATAGCCTCCTGTGATAAAGTACAAATAGTTAAAATAGAACAATAAAATCTATCTGGTTTTGTTATTATATTTTTACATTACTCTGTGAATGTTTGACAGTGAAATATAAACCTTCCCTCACAAGATCCTGAATGAAACCTGGGACATACTGACGGAAGTTCTATTTAGTAGGTAAATTATTATACAAGAAGAAAAGCTCCGAAAAGTCAGCTGCCAGCAGCCAAGAGATGTGTTTGCACTGCAGACCATATGTGAGCACTGGTACATCTACCTGTGCATTAAATTTTAATGAGACAAGTTCTCCAACCTGCCAGATGCTGATGACCACAAATGAATACTATCTGTCTGATACTAAAGTGGATGTTACTATCAGCCAGTCTATTTTCCCTTATGGTAAAATAAAGATCTCAGATCTAATTCTTAGAACATATTCTTATACTCTCTAGGAAAATCTTGGAATGCAAACTCTGAATCTAACTTTTTCATAAAGCAAAGAGAGAAATTTTGTACATGTGGAAATTGACACTTTTTTTTAAAGTCCTTGTTTCAAAATAGTAATGTGATATTTTAGCCAGCTTGGGGATGATTTCCTCTATGGAGTTTTAAAGGTACTATGAAAATCCTGTTTCTATCAGATCTGCCTGTGAAATATTAATTCATTTTCTGTTAATCTTAACATGATACATTTGCAACAACCAAAATACTGGAGCAAGCAAGACAAATATTTATTCCCTATACCTCAGGTGACTAAGGCCCTTATCAGACGAGTGTGGAACTGGGGGTCTTCTGCATGGGCGGTTCGAATTCACGTTATTTCGCACAATACCATCATACCAGCATTCGAATGGCCCATCCACACTCACGTGAATGCGCGAGCTGCCGAACTGAATGTGTATCTCTCTTTTTGGAGCGTGTTGGCCAGTGCGCTGATAAGGGGATTGGCAATATCCTGGATTGGGGCTCTGTTCATCTCAGTGCGAATGGGTCTGTGGTGTGACTACCCAGTCCTGAATTCCATCGCAAGACCCCCAGATTCCAATGTTTACTTCCGGTGGGTCTTTCCTCTTGCCGGTTCCAGGGAAGCGGGGGGGGGGGCGTTCCAGCGGCCTCCTCCTCCTCCTCCTCCGGCTTGAGAGGCATCCCTGGCTGCATCCCAGGCAGGGAAGAGGTGCGGGGGCCGCTGGAATCACGGTTCCAGCAGCCTCCTCCTCCTCCTCCCGGCTTGGGAGCCAGCCTAGGCTGCCTCTCACAGCGGGAGGAGGAGGAGGAGGCCGTTGGAACGGCGGCGATCGCCGCGATTCATGCGCACATGCGCATGGTTTCTATTCCAGGGCAGATGGGCCAGGCTTGCACTTGCTTTCTGCAGAGGGAGAAGCTACAAATGTTGCAAACAATCAATGTTACATTTTTACCAATTTTTTTTTGAGCAAATATGCGAATGATTTGTCTTCTTGAGCAGATACAGCAAGGGAAGCAAAGGGAAAGCTAATGTTGCTTTTAAAAGCATTAAAAAAAGCATGGCAATCCCATCCTTTGCCTGGGACAGGGGCAGATCTGACCCAAAAGCCCACAGGTTTATAAAAAAAGAGAGAGAGAGAGAGAGGCATCTCTCTCCCTGCTTCAACCGCTGAAACCCTGTTCGCTGGCTCTTTAAAAGGAGGACACTTCCCCCGATGCCCTGCAACGTCACCATGACGATAGCTAGCTTGATGGCACGGCCAATTACAGAATACATTCGATTTCTGTCAAAATGCACTCGATTTCAATTTGTAGTGGCACTTGCTAACGGAGCGATTCGGGGGAGGGCATCCGGATCATCCCAGTTCCCTCCATGTCTTTTACCCCAGTATGAATGGGGCCTAATCAAAGCATCCCCATTTACTTAGATGGCCATCCAGCCTCTTTGACAGCCGCTGGAACTGCTCCTCCCCCCCCCCGAATACATCTCACACACTCACACACACACACACGTAGAACCGGGCATTGCTAATTTGTTGCAGGGAAGGTCATGGTAACATTAAAACCAAGCAGGAATGTAGAGAGGAAACAGTAACGGGCACGTTGTATCGCGATTGTTAATGTGCATGAGCTGGCTCTCCAGCTGTTTACCGGGCTGTCATGACGGGATCTCCCCTTTCACCCCGGAAGCGTTTAAGGTCGCAACCCATGCAGGGCACCACTGAGCATGTTGCGAGGCGGCCGATACGAATCGGCCAATCCTCATGTTGAGCACCGGTGTGACAAAACATTCTGCACTGAATGCACTCGCGCGAATGCAGATTGGCCAATTTGAATCCTGCCCCATGCGGAGGGACTCCCAGGTATGTGGTATTGTGCGAAATAACATTGAATTCGAACCACCCAGTGCAGAAGACCCCCAGTTACACACTCATCTGATAAGGGCTCTTGTCAAACTTGCACCACTTTAAATAGAAGAGTAGTTTCTATGTACTTGAAAGATTCCAAAAATATTTCAAACTCCAGAGTTTGTATATTATAAGAAAAATGATTAAGCTATAATGACTTAAAGGCCAGGATCCTATTGAGTCAAACTGCTTGTGCCACAGCAGGCTATTGTGGAAGCAATTTGATGTGTTGAGATTTCACTATAGGAAGTTCCCAGATCCTCCATGCCCAAGCAGGAGGGCAACACTGGCACTGAACAGGACTGCAGAGGTAGGAGGGCAATATCGGTTTCAAGACCTTTAAACTTCTTGTTAGCACTTCTGAGTAACATTTTTCTCCCTTCTGGTCTGTCAGGAAAGTTACATCCCAAGAACAAGACATGGGTGATTGAGGGGAGCTGCTTGCTTTGCTTAAGGAGACAGCCACCTCATTCACCACTGTTGCCTTTTTTAGCTAGGAAACTCGCTGCCTGCTTTTTCTCCCAACACTCCAGCCACAGATGGTTGTTATCAATCAGGGTGGACTTGCACAGCTAGTCAAGTGCCTTATCTCCTACAGAAAAGAGGTCCAGGTCATAGCGCTTTGGGGTGGAACGTCCCTTTGAACCAGAAACTGCAGAAATATTTCTCTTCTTTCTCTGCTTTCCTTCAACTAATGAACATCTTGGCTAACAATGCCTACAAATTTATTGCATGGTTCAGGTTCTGTGGGGGAATATATAACATTTTGTTGCAGTTTGTATTTAAATTCCCCACCACCACCACCATTAAACATACATATTTGGGTTAGATTAAGCCTGAACCTCACTGCAAACAAAACTTTGATATCCCATATGATTCTACAATCCTGTCATAAAACTTCATACTAGTATGTTTTGTAGCCAGCTAGTAATTGACTTTGTAGAGCCCCAAAGACTGTATAATGACTTGTGAGTTGTCTTCATTGACACATTCCTTATTTGTCCATTTATGTGATGTTTTATAGCTTTACATTAATGCTCTGCTGCATCAAAGCTTAGAAACAATGGTGAAGCTCTTTCATCATCAACATAACTATGATGACAGACCTGCCAGTTCACAACATGTCCTGCGACCCTTGGAGTTGTAATATCCTAGAAATAATGTGGTGTAGTGTATTGCTCTACCCATTTAAACTCCTTCCCACTGTTTCCCCATCTTCCAACTCATGGCCATTCGAATTTGTTTACTTGAAAAAAACTAAACAATTTCAACCACAAACCATAAGGATGAAGGTGGTGCTTGAGAGTCTTCTAACCTTTATTCCTGTGAGTTCCAGGTATTCTGGAGATGATCCTTGGGTAAATGCCATTCTTCTTCTATTAAGGTTACATTTCAAACAGATAGCAAAGGGCATGACAAGATCTGAAAGTAATTACAGAGAACACTGCACATCTGCTTCCCAGTGCCTGCTCTGAAACCGAAATGGGTGTGCTAGTCCACTGAGCTGTTGATGGGATGCATGCTGTTAAACAATAATGTATGCCAACACTGCAATATGAAAGCTGAGAGCAAGGAAAAATTATAAGTCAAATTCTAAACATATTGGGCTAAATCCATTACATAATACACCTGTTGAATTAATGGGATTTACATAAATGTAGGCATACCAGAAAACAAAAATAACATAATTCAAGATCAAGAAGGAATAAAAAGATATTGGATGCAATACACAAAGGAGTTATATAAATGAGATGATAAAATGAAGGGCACATGGAATGAAGAGCCATATGAAGATGAACCCCAGATTCTAAAAAGTGAGATGATAAGAGAAATCACAAAAAACAAATTATCAGGAACAGATGATTCTCCAGTCAAACTGCTGTAATCAACACTGAGAGAGTCAACTCTAGTGCTAACAAACATGTGTCAACAGATTTGGAAAACAAAACAATGGCCAACAGATTGGAAGTGATCAATATACATCACCATCCACACAAAAGAATGCAGCAACTATAGGACAACAGCACTAATATTCCATGCAAGCAAAACATGCTCAAAATTATTCTACATAGATTACAATCATACATGGAGAGAAAAATCCCAGAGATCCAAGCTGGATTAAGAAAAGGAAGAGGCATTAGGAACCATATTGCAAACATACAGTAGCTAATGGGGCACACTAAGGAATTCAAAAAGAAAGTCAGCATGCAGCAAAGCCTTTGACTGAATAGATCATGAAAGGCTATGGAACACCCTTAAAGATATGAGAGTGCCAACACATCTGATAGTCCTGATGATAAATCTGTATTTAGGACAAGAGGCCACTGTTAGAACAGAACACGGAGAAACAGTACGGTTCCCGATTGGCAACGGGGTCAGACAAGCCTGCATCTTATCACCCTGCTCGCTTAACTTGTATGCAGAACATATAGTAAGAAAATCAGGATTGGACAAAGAGGGAGGAGGAGTAAAAATAGGAGGATGGAAAGTCAACATCTAAGATATGCAGACGACACCATAACAGTAGCAGAAAACCTCAAAGACCTGGGAAAACTCCTAAGGAAGATCAAGGTATAATAAAGTGCAAAGGCAGGCCTACAGTTGAACATAAAGAAAACAAAAATAATGACCAGGGAGAATCTTCATGAATTCAAAATGGACAATGAAGAAATAGAAACAATAAAAGAGTTCTCATACCTGGAATCAAACATTGATAGGAACAGGGACTGCAGCCAGGAAATCAGAAGAAGATTAAGAATGGAGAAAGCAGCTATGAAGGAACTAGAAAAGATTCTAAAATACAAAGATATATAACTCAGCACAAAAGTTAGAATCATACAAACTATTGTATTCCCTATTACTGTGTATGGATGTGAGAGCTGGACAGTTAAGATAAAATATAGGAGGAAAATCAGTTCATTTGAGATGTGGTGCTGGAGAAGAGGGCTGAGGATCGTGTGGACAGCCAATAAGACAAACAAATGGGTCCTAGAGCAGATCAAGCCAGAAATCTCCCTGGAAGCCACTTTAATTGTCACGGATCAATGCTATGGAATTCTGGGATTTGTAGTTTTGTGAGATATTTAACCTTCTCTGTCAGAGAGCTTTGGTGTCACAACAAACTGCAAATCCTAGGTTTCTGTAGGATAGAGTCATGACAGTTAAAGGAGTGTCAAACTGCATTAGTTCTGCAATGTGGTGACAGATTAAGAGGTTTCTAAATTTTCTTTGATAGTAGTTATATTTACTAGCATTACACATACACACACACACACACTGTTGTAATGTTCATACTTTGTTGGAATGTGCATCTTTGTCTATGCCAAATTCATTCATTGAACTTTATTTGTACTTTATTTAGTACTTGATATTTTTCCCATCACCAGTGTTACCAGACTCTAAATGACTTGCCTCCAAGGAGCTCAGCAGAAGGGCCAGGAAAGCATGGGCTGAGCCCATGCTTTCCTGACCTGAGACTAAACCTGGATTGGTCCCTACACCACAGACCCACTACCACCATGTACCCCTAACCTTATTCTTCTGCTGAGTCTAGTGAGAAGCTTGCCCTGCTTCACTGCCTCTGAAGTCAAAATAGGATGCCTGACCACATGGGTGCCTGGTGTCCCATTTTAACATCAAAGATGGTGATGGGGGGGGGGTGTCTCGCTAGCTGACCTCGGTGACACAGTGGCTGATGTGTCAGGTAGTACAGCGGGACATGCATGCAAACAGCTATCCAACATCAGAATGGAGGACCAAGATAATGGAGGGAGGTCAGGGCAACTCTGGGGCCAGGATACTCTGGGATGCCCTGGAATATTCTGGTCAGTGCAGAAATGATCTATGTGGTTGGTCATTATTTCTCTCATGTGTGCACATAGTCAATTGTTCCATAAAGGCCACATACCAGAGTCTTTCTTTCCAACTAGAAAAGGACAAATTCATTGTAGCCTTCCAGGTGGTTGTCAGCTGTATTCTTTACCACCAGACACTGTAAACACTTACTCAAAAAGGACATCCACAAGATTCTGTGCAAATGTCTACCTGGCCTGTTTGTTTTTTCCTTCCTTCCTTTCCCATTCCTATTTTAACCTTCCCTTGTGTCAGACCCACAAATACAGCTAGCAGTTTTATATACTTCCACTTTATTGCTCAGTTGAGCAGGTGCCCACCTATTTCTGCCTTGTGTGTCACCTCCTGTTGAAGCAGCAGGAGGGGATTGGAAAGTGGTCTTGCTTTACAACACAAAGAGCAACAAGCCTAATGGGGAAAGATCCATTTAGAAGTACCTCATTAGCATAGAGGCACCGGAAGGATGAATCCTGGCAATAAAAGGCAGGGAAACTGCTTTCCAATAAATCTTAATGAGAGAGTTCCCAGGTGTTTTACAGTCAGATGGTTGATTGTTACTTAATTAGTACAGGTGCTGTCTGGGTAGGGAAGCTGTAGAGGACAAAAGGCTGCCAAGCAGACAGCAAACATGAAGGCAGGCAGTTCCAAATTGGAAACTAAATATGTTTGGCAACAGTGGCTTGTTTGACAGAACTTACTGCCTCATGAAAAGTGTTTTCCTAGGCTGTTAACAACTGTTTTCACAGTTATTGTCAAAAACACAGTTTACTGGTCGTCCAATTCTCTGTCCCCATCTCCCCCCTGGCCCAGTCCCTTGTGTCACTATTTGAATCATGATGGGGAAAAATAGAAAGGGCCATTAACTCACAGCTCTCCTTTGGTTTTAATGAAACAGGTAACAAGCAACACCTGCTGAAATTCCCTCTTCTACACAACCCTTAAAGTTACAGGAACCCTCTCCAGTTTTCGTTCTGACAAGCCACAGTGTTAAAGATTCAGGTAAAGCTGAAATTTCATATGGATTAAATCTGGGAAGTTCTGTTGAACTCAGCTTGACTTATTCTTATGTAGACATTTCTAAAAATGCACCACAAGGTTCCCTATACAGGTTGAGTCTCCCTTACGCATAAGACCAAAATTCAAAATACTCCAAAAATCAAAACATTTTTCATGGGTGGCTAAGGTAGTGAGATGTTTGCATTTTGATGGTCCAGTGTACACAAACTGTGTTTTATGCACAAAATTAGCTTGTATAAAACTATCTTAAGGCTGTGTATAAGGTGTATATAAAACATAAATAAATTTTAGACTTGGGTCCCATCTCCAAAATATCTCATTATGTATGTAAAGTCACCCCTCTGTATCCACAGGGGTTCCATTCCAAACCCACCTACCCCGTATACCAAAAATCATAGGCTCTCAAGTCCCATTATTATCAATGGATGCATAATGTACATGCAATTTTTTGGTGCAGTTGTGTGAACCCACTACCATTGACAATAATGGGGTGGGGGCATCTGCAGATACTCCAATCCATGGATGGCTAGCCTGCCAATGCAGAGGGCCAACTGTTTAAGCAAATACAGGTATTCCAAACCAAATCAAACCCAAAATTCCAAAATCCTGAACACCTCTAGTCCCAAGTATTCCAGATAAGGTAGACTCAACTTGTAATCCATTTTTGAAAGCACTTTAGCAATCCATGTCCAGTCTTATACATTGTGTTAGAGATGGAGTGAATGTAAACAAATGACATCCCAATCATATTAAAAGAGAGCTATTTAGTCAACCTAGTGAGTAACATGAATGCATTCTAAAGGGATAATTGTCAGCCACTGGATTTAATCTATTTAGAGGTTTGATCTGTCTAAGTACTCACCATGGCTGCATCTACACTACAGAAATAACGTAGTTTGATAACGCTTTAAATGCCATGATTCAGTGCAATGGGATTTTGGAATTTGTAGTTTTGTGAGATATTTAGCCTTCTCTGTCAAAGACCTCTGGTGCCACAACAAACTACAAATCTATTGAGCCATGGCAGTTAAAGTTTTGTCAAGTTGCATTCATTCTGCAGTTGTAGCAGCAGCCCATGTCTATCTGCAGTGACCTAGGGCAGGTTAACACCAACTGTAGTTCTAAAAAATTTAAACTATACCCCAAAAAGATAGAGTAGGAAGCTAAAAGTTATATAAAGGCATAAGAAAGGGTGCTTATTCTTCCTAGCTCTGTAATTCCATGCACTTCTTGTGTTACGCTGTTTCCTGCTATACTCAGGCAAATGGTAGAAGATGGGAAGGAAAATACAAAGCAATCTGTAATTACTTTTGACAGAAAAAGTGAGATATAATATGGAGACCACATCAAATTTTCTCTTATGGGCTTGACAGAAAGGGGCAGTGAGATGTCATGATGAAAGGAAAGTCATTCACTCTACACATCCTGCTAGAATAACTTGCCATATACATATAATTTACAGTCACAGAAACCATGTTATATCCCATCTTAGGGCAGAAACAGACTGGCAAAAAAGCTAGCATGACACAAACCCCCAAGCTAGCAGGAAGCCACCGTGAAGATTCCTGGCTGTTTACACAGCAGCAGCTTTTCAACATTCTGGCAGTGTAGTGTTTAGATACCGTATGCCACAGGAGCGCTGAAAAGCCATGATGGAAAGGAAGCCCTTTTTCTGGTGCAAAAAGGAGAGGCATTTTCCCACTTTTTTGCATTAGAAAAAAGCCAGATCAGGGCTGTGGCATGTGGTTGCCATGGCCCCAGTCTGGAGCTCAAAGGGGCAGTGTCAAGCCACCCCTTTACAGCCATCTGTTTCATCCCTTACTTTGCATCACAGTCTAGTTTCCAAACCTCCATGTGTGCCACCATGCACCTCCTCTTTGAAAAAGTTTTTCGGCCTGTTTTTTATCCCTTAGGAAAATTGTGTTTCCTTTTACTGTTGTATCATTAAATCAAAAACATTTGATCCTATCTTCTACTGATGGCCTTTTTTTGCTGTCCTTATTGGAGTAGAGGTTTCTGCTTCTTCCTACATAAATTTAGACAAGCACATCATGCTTATTCCAAGTCTTTCTTGTTACTGTATACTTTCAAGTTGTTTCCAACTTATGGCAACCCTAAGGAACACTTATCATGGGGTTTTCTTGGTAAGATTTGTTTGGAGGGGGATTTCTTTTGCTTTCCTCTGAGACTGACATGCCCAAGATCACCCAGTGAGTTTCCATGGCCAAGTAGGGTTTCAAACCCTGGTCTCCAGAATCCTAGTCCCATGCTCAAACCACCACACCAATCTGGCACTCAACTCACTAAGGATAACATAACTAGGAACATGCATACACCCATGGCTGGAAAGATAGCTGAGTGAATAATCTTGATTGTATTAATTGCATCTCTTGACTTAAGCTCTTGTAAAGGTGTTTGCTGAAGATACTTGCGAATGACATTCTGGACCCAAATTTAGTTGCATAGGATCTAGAGGAAATGATTCATCAATATGTGGTGTGTATTTTTTAAATCCATTTACTGAACCTACACCAGGGTTTTTGCATGCTTAGAGAATAATGCTATATGTGTCTCCTCAGAAGTAATTTCCACTGAGTTCAGTGGTCAGTATCCAATATCTCTACTCTGATGATGGCATGGAAAAATTGTATCAATGGTGTGGGCAGTGAGGAAAGGGAGAAAATGGAGGTGACAACAGGAAGACAAAGCTGGAGACTGCAAGATGTGTGTTTCTTGAATGGCTAGCTTTGCATGGCAGTGGTCTAAGCAATCTTTCCCATAGTCCTTTCGATTTGTGAAGAGACTCTTCCTCACTGAAGTTAGGCATTTAAGAAATGCACAAATCAGAGCTGACAGTCTTATCCTCCCAATATTGCCTCTTCCTTCCTTTGCAATTGTGGAGAGAGTAACACCATTCACCTAATGCTCCATTACACAAACAGTATGCAACTATGGAATCCCAGCGTTTGAAATTTATTGCCTAGAGAATATGTATAGGTTTGCAGCTTTAATCTCCTTTCAGACAGAGAATTTGGGATGTAAGTCTCCAGTGGAAATGAATTAATGCCAAACCAGCAGGGTCTCTGCTTTGTATGCTTTCTTCCTGGACTCTGCTTTGAATTTGTTGTTGGGTTTTATTTATTTATTTTAAAAAACATAAATGCATATCTCACTAGAGCTTTCACCACTGCTAGAATTTTAACTCTTTCTTAGAAACAGTCAGCTAATAGGACTGTTGATAAGAAATGACTGTATATACATGGGTCAGAGGACATTAGCAAAGCTTGTAGACCTTAGATATGAGCTGTGCATTTTAGGAAAATGTCTAAATTCATAAGAATTACATTTGTGTGCATGTGCATGCACTCAAACTATGCCTAATGCACCAGCATATCATTGAGGAGGCATCTGGGTGAAAAAAGTTGTGCATACAGCTATAAAACCTTCCTCGTTTTCTTCTGTAGTGCCCCTGTGAGAATTTGTTGCTACACCCTTATCTAGATAACAAGAAGTCATGAAATATGTCCTACTGGAGAATATGTTTAAACCTATTTAGTGTGAGGGATGAAATTCTGTTTTATTGTAAAGGCTCAGAACATTCAGAATCCTATATGCTAGGATGGTAGGACCTTTTAGAGCCAAGAATATTTGTGTATGCACATTGTTTCCCAAAGAACAGTTGGGGAACTGGAGGTCCCCACCAGCTGTTAGAAATACTTCAAGTGTTAGGGGAGAATTAGCTTGCAAGAAGCTTGGGCAACCTTTGCATTGGGGGCACCAGTATTTACTGGTACTAACTAGGAGGAGTCTAGGTTCTTGGTGAATTAGGAATACTTTATTTTAAAAATATGCAGAGTGGAATCACACACATACAAGATAGCAATTAAACAACACACATACAGACTAACTGAAATGGAAATATGGAAAGAGGATAAAGGAATGTTTAGGGGTTGTAGTGGGGTTATAAAGGTGATAGATTATTTGACCATGTAAGAAAGGCTGAATGACTTCTTCCAGGAGTTGAAAATGGGATTCTGGAAAGGCTGATGATTTTAACAAAAGCCATGATAGGATCAGGACAGCCCTGGGATGGATGGATGGATGGATGGATGGATGGATGGATGGATGGATGGATGGGAACACAAGATGCAGTTATCAGATAGAGACTGGTTTACTGCTTTAGATGCAAAGAGATCCTTTGTTTCAGGTTTCAAGAAGAAATACAGATTATTTGGGGTTGAGCATGTTAGTGTTGTTCCATAGGTCGTGTGGTACCATGCCAATGTCTCGCACCATGATTACCACCTCACAAACGACAGGCAGCTCTGTGCAGGCTGAAGAAGCACTTCTCCCCTTCCAGAAGCAGTGAAATGAGATTCTAGCCAGATGTCTCTTCATGAGGCTCTTTAATCTTAGAACTTCCAATATACAGAGCGACGACACTCCAACACACCATCCACCGACATCAACCCACAATGTGGATAGAGGCTCCTCTCTTATATACTACTAGGGACACCATGTGGCCACTTAGCCCAGCTATCTTCTTGAAAATGCACTGTCATCATGTCTGCCAGTGACCTATAGTTATCCCAGTCACCTTTTACCCACATTAGACATTTCCCATTGGAATTATATCCCAGCAGGATGAAGCACTTCAGATTTAATGGTTTTGTTTACTTGGATGTCCACATGCCTAGGGGAAGTGATCCCCCCCCCCCCAACCAGGAACCTGACTTTTTTAGTTTTCCTGAAAGCTCATTGATCTCTCAAAAACATGCTAGACAGATATCAAATATGAAGTCGCCAAAATACATCATGGGGTATGCTGGAGTATATAACAGCATATGCATTTTAATGAAAAAGCACCTTGTTGATTTCTAGCTTCTTTGCCTCTGCTACCTCCCCCTCCTTCCTCCTTCTTCTTTTGATTTTGATTTCACTCTTAAATCATGTGTATAAAGTTATTTTTTGAGGATCTGGAAGGGCTTTTAACAAATAAATTGAATCAGCTTCAAATGCACATCTGTGGAGAAAAGAATAAGCTTATTTCCTTCCCCATAGACTTGGCTCCCCCAGATCAAATTCAACAGTGCCCATTCCCCCACTGTTTAAAAGCAAGATTAAGCAACGGCATCTCAGTATTATGTGTAGCTTAGCTCTGAGATAATTTATATGAAGGACTTTCAACCCTGAGAAGCACAATATAAATGCAAAATAATATAGTATTAAAACACTGAAGTAAACTTTATGTAAAGGAGATGACTCAGTAAACACATTATTTTCAAATAGGTGTCAAGTCCCCTTAATCTCCACATATATATTGTTTAAAGGTTTTCAGCCTAGACTTTGACTATTCTTAAAAAAAAGTGTGTGGGTGTGGATACACACATGCATGTGAGCACACACACAAACACACATTTCTCAGCTGTTCCTGCTTTCCAGGTCTTCCAAAGGGTCATTCATGTATTATTCATATGAAATTTCAACAGAACAGCAGAATTAAAAGTGTAGCACCCAGAAGAAAGTTCATTACATGAAATGATGACTGTCATGATTAGAGGGAAGTACAATAGGGCCTTCTTGCATTGCTAAGTTGTTTGATCAGAATGTTAGCTGCAAGGGCACGGAGTTTAGAGGGAGAGCAAAGAGGTTGATTGCAATGTGGATGCCTGTAGGACAGACTCTGTGTAGAGATGTGCCTGGGGGGTGATGACTCTCATTACAGATAATTTCCAAATGTGACAGGCCTATCCTCTTTGTACAGGAGAAGTGGCCCACTAATTATGTTAGTAAAATAAAAAAAAATTAAATTGGACTTTTAACATGAGTGGCAATAACTGGCAAAGCGGCAGCTACAAGAGTTAAATGGATCTGACTTCTGTTGCCCTGATAGAATGAGGACCTATACTGGCTTCAGATGACACATATGACCCTAGCAGTAATGGCTTTGTCTGGCTTTTATTTTGTGAGGCTGCTTCTCTGTATGCTGTACAGATTCTCACCCTCTGTCCTTTCCCCTCTCTTTCCTGCTTGAGCATTCATCATTCAAAGTATACATACATGTTCACACTCCATATCACATTTGCAGACCCTCCAACATTTCACAGATGAAAACTGGGCCAAGCAATATGGCAAACATTATTAATTTGGAAGAAGAGGCAGGCTAGGAGATGCTGCAGCAATTCACTTTTGTCAAGGGCAAGATTCCATCCCCTGGCTCTGCTCTGATCTCCCCCTACCCAGGGCACAAAGATTTTGATCAGTTGGCAGTGTGCTGAGGATAGATGGAAATAGTGGAAGGAGGAAAGAGAAATGGGGGAGGGGTATTTTAATGGCAACTGAAAAAGCAGGAGGACAGAGGATTAGTTGGGACTCTCGGTGTATCTACACTGTAGAAATAATGCAGTGTTTTTTATTTATTTTTTTTCATTATTTTTATTATTAAATATATGCAAGTACATTTTTGTTTACTTATGGTACTTTGAATGCTAACAAGTCGGCCTTTCTTGGCAATTATGTAAGATGATGATGATGGTGATATTGATATCAAGAAGCCTCTAGGCATGGCCAATGTAATTGCTGTGATTTTAACAAACTTATGCGCAGTGAAGAAAACACAGTCCCTTGCCCAAGTACACACTTCTGAGATGTACAGTTGAACCCGAGGGCAAGTCCATTTCTGCCACTGTCTAGGAATAATGCCAAAAGGTCCTCCATTTGTGACATGCATAAAACATGCATTTATATTAACATTTTTTTAAAAAAATCCTCAATTGTTTTTCGCATCCTCCTTTTTTAAAAAAATGGTGTCCTACATTTTGTCCCGGTTTGGATGCCTGACTTATGGCAAACCCTAATACCTCCATGTCTAAATGTTCTCCAGAACACAAAGGGGCTCTTTCACATACTTGTAATATATAAAAAAATAATAATAAAATTTTTTTATATCCCGCTCCTTCCAAAGATCAGGGTGGCTTACAACAGTGGATAAAAACAATTCAATACAATACAATAACAAAATCAAAATTACATATACATTATACGAAAATTAGACAGACTAAAAGCCC
>NC_056522.1:88728513-88745008 GCF_019175285.1 Sceloporus undulatus
CTCTTGGCCACGAAAGAGGAGGGAGGCCCACAGGATTTTAGTCGGGGAATGCCTGTTGGAACAGGAAGGTTTTCAGGTCCTTCCTGAATTGGGCCAGGGTGGTGGTCGAGCGGAGCTCAGTGGGCAGCGTATTCCAAAGGGCTGGGGCAGCAGTGGAAAATGTCCTCCGTGAGGTGGAGGATAATCTAACCCCAGACGTTCTGAGGGTGCGAGGCGGAATGTACGGGGAGAGGCGGTCCTTTAGGTATCCTGGACCCAAGCCATTTAGGACTTTATAGGTAATCACCAACACCTTATATTGAGCCCGGAAGCAGATGGGCAGCCAATGGAGATCTTTCAATACCGGTGTTATGTGGCTGGTCCTGGAAACGCCAGTGACCAGCCTGGCTGCCATGTTCTGCACCATTTGCAGCTTCCGAGTTTGGTATAAGGGTTGCCCCATGTAGAGTACATTGCAGAAGTCCAATCTCGAGGTTACCAGAGCATGTACAACAGTTTCTAGGTCCCCCTGGGCCAGGTATGGACGCAGCTGGCGAATAAGCCGAAGCTGATAGCAGGTGCTCTTGACCGTCGCATTCACCTGAGCAGTCAGGTGAAGCGACGAGTCAAGAAGCACCCCCAGACTGCGCACGGAGTCCTTCACAGGGAGCGTGACCCCATTCAGGACAGGTGGAACCACCGCCATTCCTGGGCCAGGGGAACCTATCACAAGTACTTCCGTTTTCTCTGGATTCAGCTTGAGTCAGTTTTCCCTCATCCAGCCCATTACTGACTCTAGACAGGCCACGAGAGGAGAGACGCCGTCCTCAGTCACTGCATCAGTCGGAGACATAGAGAAAATGATTTGGGTGTCATCAGCGTACTGATAACCCCGCGCCCCATGTCTCTGGATGATCTCTCCCAGCGGTTTCATGTAAATGTTAAATAGCATGGGAGACAGACATATGTTTGAACTGGTGGCTTACTGATTTTTTTTTTTAAAAGGTGATGATCCATGCTGCTAAGAGTCAATACAGAACTTGAATTGGTGTCTAAAAAACAAATCCTGTGGCAGTGCATGTCCTCTAGAGAACCATAGGGGTCAAGAATCAGCAACTTTCTTGCAGCTTCTGTTATGGGAAAAACAGCTGACTCAGTCGTCTTCTAAACACAAGGGAGATTTAAAAAACACAGCAACTCAAGAATTGTCTATTCTCTCCTGTAATTTTGCTTGCAGTGAGCCAATGATTCTAACTTGTTTTATTCAAAGGGCAGTCTTCTTGCTCCAGCTGAAATTTCATTATTTCATTTCAGTCACATTCCACCTTTTCTCCTTCAAGGAGCTCAAGGTTGCCTGTGCTAAGCCCACAGCGGTTTACCAACTTGGACTGAGACGGACTGCCTGTGGGTTTTCAGATTGTGCCTCAATATATTTTATGATGCTGCTGCTAGCATGACTGGCTGGATAATTCAATTCATAGAGTGAAGGCTATACAAAGCAAGCTTTACTTGGGTATGGAAGAAACAAAAATACTGAACAGAACTGGCCATTTATGTACAAGAAGGTCAACTTATGTGTGGAAACTACTTTAATTCCAGCAGGCTGCTAAACCACATTCCCCTCAGTAGGTATGTGTGCCTTCATGTCACCTGTTGACTTCTGGTGACCCCATGAATTTCATAGGGTTTTTTTTTTTGTTTGTTTTTTGCAAGGAATACTCAAATATGGTTTTGCCAGTTCATTCCTCTGAAATATAACCTAGAACCACTAGTTTTCATTGGCAGTCTCCCATCCAAGGTATTATCCAGAGATGACCTTGCTTAGCTTTCATGATGAGGCAGGATCTGTTGACTGACCCCTAATTATTGGATAATGTGTGAGATACTAGTGTATCCGAGAAGCAGACTAATTAGTTTTCACAAGCAGAAGGTGAGCAACAGTTAGTCCCACACTACCACCACACGCACATACACAGAGTCTACCAGAGATTCAAGCAGGCTTAGTCTTCTTTGCAAAAATATATGTAGTAGTTTTACTTAGAAATACTAATTTAAAGTCTCCTTTTTTCTTTCTAGCCATGCACCCTACTGCTTGATTGGATCATAAAATGACAAGGTTCCTACACATTCTTTCATTTGATTTCTAGCTTTTTTTTCAGAACAGAGTTATAAGATGAACTGCATAGACACTACTCTGTGGTACACTTGTGCTATCAATAGGAGCAATATCCAGTACATCCGCCAAAACTATTATACTGGGTCAATTTGAGTTGGTAAGTACCAAGAATGCATACAAGTTCCTTGGCAGTGTGAGAAAGATGATATGCTCTGTCGATCCTTGCCTGTCTTGGCTGGCCATCCAGGGGGGAGATTCTATCAAGGAGCTCTTGACATTTATAATCAATGCTTCCTTCAGGGAAGGCCAACTTCCATCATGCCTAAAAGAGGCAGTGGTTAGACCACTCTTAAATAAGCCTTCCCTGGACCACCTGGACAAGAACAACTATAGGCCAGTATCATTGTTACCATTCTTAAGCAAAGTTTTCAAGAGGGCAGTCGCCACTCAACTCCAAGCAGTCTTGGAAGAAACTGATTTTCTAGATCCATTTCAAATCAGATTTAGGACAGGATACAGAGTTCAAACTGCCATGGTTGCCTTAGTTGATGATCTCCGTCTGGGCATTGACAGGGGAAGTGTGACCCTGTTGGTGCTCTTGGACCTCTCAGTGGCCTTCGATACCATCAATCATGGTATCCTTCTGGAATGCCTGGAAGAGTTGGGAATTGGAGGCTCTGCTCTACAGTGGTTCCGTTCCTACCTCTCAGGTAGATTCCAGATGGTGACGGTGGGAAACAGTTGCTCTTCTAAAAGAGAGCTAAAATCTGGCATCCCTCAGGACACCACCCTGTCTCCTATGCTGTTACATGAAGCCGCTGGTTGAGATCATCTGGCAAGATGGGGCGGGGTGTTATCATTATGCTGATGACACCCAAATATGTTTCTCTATGTCTCGGACTGATGCAGTGACTAAGGAAGGCATCTCTCCTCTGAAAGACTGTCTTAGAGCGGTAATGGACTGGATGAGGGAAAACTGACTCAAACTGAATCTAGATAAGATGGAGGTACTTACTATATGGACCCCTAATCTGGGAATGGAGATATGTCAGCCAGTTCTGGATGAGGTCACATTTCCCCTAATGGACTCTATCCACAGTTTGGGGGTACTTCTTGATTTGTCGCTTCAGCTGACAGCTCAGGTTGTCACCTGTTATCAGCTTCGGCTGATACGCCAGCTGTGACCCTTCCTGGAGCCGGGCAACCGACAAATAGTGGTACACACACTGGTAACCTCTCGACTTGATTTCTGCAATGTGCTCTACATGGGGCTACCCTCGTGCCAAGTTCAAAAACTTCAATTGGTACAGAGTATGACAGCCAGACTGGTCACAGGCACATCAAGAACTGAGCATATATCACCTGTTTTAAAATCTCTACATTGGCTGCCAGTTAGTTTCCGGGTGTAGTACAAGGTCTTGGTTATAACCTTTAAAGCCCAACATTGCCTGGCTTCAGACTATCTGCATAGTGCCTTCCTCTATACAATCCACCCCGCACATTAAAGTCCTCTGGGAAAAATATTTTGCAACCTAAAAAGTCTAGATTGGCTGCAGTAACTCAGAGGGCCTTTTCAACTGCCGCCCCTAGGTTATGGAATGACCTTCCGAAAGAGATCTGTCACATCAATACCTTAACAGCCTTTAAAAAGGCAATTAAAATGGATCTACTCCGGCCAGCCTTTCCAGACTACCCCGCCTCACTGCGGACACAAAGATAAACGGTCCCTCCACCCTGTGAATAGAGTATTTTTTGCATCTGTTTTTGAGCTAATTTTAGCTGATTTTTGTCTGAAGATTTTATAATTGAAATTGTTATATATTTTACTCTTTTTGTTTTTATGTTTGGGATGTGGGGTTGGGAAAGGAATTGTGTTTTATGTAATTACCATACTTATTGTTTTTTATTGTTTCTTTTATGTTCTGTAACCCGCCTTGATTCCTCTGGGAAAAGGCGGGTATAAAAAAATTATATTATTATTATTAATTCTAAAAATGGGAAAAACACTCAAAGTCTGCCATTCAATAGTTTGGGTTGATAATTTTGAATTTATATCCCAAAGAACAGCTGTACAGAAGCAGATTGAGATATATTATAATGGTATACCCACATTCTTATAAAAAGACTGTTTTCTATCTTTCTCAGAGGAGTAGTCGTGTTAGCCTGTTGTAGCAAAAAACAACAATAAGTTTTATCTGGCATAATCTTTTGTAGGTTACCATGCAGAAGAGGGAATAGAGCAAGCCTGTTAAAGGCCCCATTTCCATACTGCTATTAAAAGTTCAGAGACTCAGACCTTTTGTTCATGTGGCTCCACTATTTAGTGGAAAATAGGTTGTTGTCTTGGAGGAAACAATCTAGCAATCCAGTATTTTCCTGTAGTTGTGACTCAACAGGGGTACACCTTTTAAAGCTCCAGAGTGGTGCAGTGGTTTGAGCATTGGACTACAACTCTGGAGACCAGGATTTGATTCCCCACTCAGGCATGGAAACTCATTCAGTGACCTTGGATAAGTTTCAACCCACAAAACCCCTGATAAGTTCACCTTAGAGCTGCCATGAATTGGAAATGGCATGAAGGCACACAACAACAATATATTCTTTATTACTGCAGAGCACTAGTATAAGAGTATGGGATACATCAACTTCCTTCTATTCATATAACTGGGGGGGAAGGGAAACAAGAAGCAGAAGGAAAGAGCAGGATTATGACAACCCTGCAGTGTAGTCCATTGTTTTATCCAGCCTCTTGGCATGATTTTTCCCATAGGGAAATACAGTCAGGAAGAATGTCTGAGAAATAAATTTTACAAGGACTGCTAGGGGTGTAAGGGATGATTAAAACTTTCTTGTCCAGGTGTGTGTGCAAATTATGCTTCAGAAAAGTAGTTGGAAAGTAAAGTGTTAAACATTTATTCTCTCCCCAGGCCAGCACAGTGATGGTACAGTTGCCCAGAGTCCCAGTCAGCAGTCTTTCCCAGGCCCATTGTGAAATGCCAAAGGTTTAACCTAAGATCTTGCAGCAGACATCTTCTTGTTAAACTACAGCCTCGTAGCCCATATTCTGGCTGCAGAGGCAAACAATTCCTTGCTTTGGTACATCTATAAATCTTTTCTTTTCTACCTCAAAAGCATTCTCCCAGATGGAAGTGCAAATTATACCCCATCTAATCAAGGAATGGTGACGATACGACACATAAAACAGAATACCTTCATCACAAAGATGCCGTGTTTGCACATTCTTTTCTACTATTCTAATCAGCAGCTGCCAGCTCCTTTTCTGCTGTGTAAAATCTTTTTTGTCATGAACATTATGCATAAAACTGACTTTTGGGGATTCCTACTTTCCTTTCTTGAAGAGAATAAATCACTGGCATCCTGCTAGTGACCTAATACACTCTGTGACCTGATACACTCTGATATCAGTGGGATAATACATCTGTTCTGGGTCTTAGTCTGAATTTTAAAGGAGTGATCCAAGGTGCTGGATCCATAGTCCTCCAATAGCTTTAACACTTTGGAGAATGCCTTTAAAATTCAAACTAAAGTTTGGAGGAGATACACCACCTCACTGACACAGAAGCCAAAAACTGTGGGGAGAGGGGAGTAGAGAAAATGACATGAAGGGAATGGTGTGGTGTGTTCTGAGCAGGGCTGGCTCTAGGTATTTGGCCACCCTAGGTGAGAAATATTTTGGCACCCCCTGTCGCCCCTCATAATTATTTTCGCCCCTTGATTTCTGCTCAGCCCCAGGGAGGGAGGGAGGGAGGGAGGGATGGTGGGTGGGAGGCATCCTTCTCCTCCTCCTCTTCACCATCTCCTCCTCCCGATATCATCATCCTACTCAGGGTCCCATCTTCCTCCTCCTCCTCTCGATTACCTGTTCCTCCTCATGATCCCATAGCCCTCATCTTACTCAATATCCCATCCTCCTCATCCTGATCCCATCATCCTTGTCTTCCTCCAGATCCCCTCCTCTTCCTCCTCCTCCCCCTAATGGTCCCATCTTCCTCTTCTACCTCACAATACCATCATCCTCATGATCACACCATCTTCATCCTCCTCATCTTCTGCATGGTCCTCTCCTCTTCCTCCCCCTCCCCCTCATGGTCCCACCCTCCCCATCCTCATCTTCAAGATCCCATCCTCATCATCATTAACTTCTGCATGGTCCCCTCCTCTTCCTTCTCCTCCTCACCCCGATTCCATCATCCTCATCCTGCTCAAGGTAGCATCATCATTGTCATCGTCATCATCATCATCATCATCATCATCATCATCATCATCATCATCATCATCATATCATCATCGTCATCATCATCATCATATCATCTTCCTCAAGATCCCATCCTCCTCTTCACCCCAACCCCATCATCTTTGCCCTCTTCAAGATCCCATCCTCCCCATCCTCATCTTTTGCATGGTCCCCTCCTCTTCCTCTTCCTCTTCCCCTCCTCACCCTGATCCCATCATTCTCATGCACCACAAGATCCCATCATCATCATATCATTATACCATCTTCCTCAAGATCCCCTCCTCCTCCTCCTCCTCCTCCTCCTCCTCTCCCTCCTCATCTTTTGCATCATCTTATCTTCCTCAGGATCCCATCATCTTCATTCTCCACAAGATCCCATCATCATCATTATCATCATCATCACCATGCCCTCTTCCTCCTCTTCTTCCTCAGGATCCCATCCTTCTCCTCCTTACAAATCCCTCCTCCTGCTCCTCTAGATCCCATCATCCCCATCTTCAAGATTTCCTCCTTCTCCTCCTCCTGATGGTTGCCTTCCTTCCCAAAGAGACTGAGTCTGGGGCCATCCTAGTTTCTCCCCCCCTTCCCTTCCCTGAGTCTGTCTATATCAAGAAGGTGTCCCCCTAGCACTCCAGCCCCAAGGCCCTCCTTGGCAGGCAGAGATAGAGACATCTTGGAAGCGGTCCCAGTGCTTGAACTTGCCACTGTACTGGGAGATGGAGGAGAGCCACTCCTCATCCTCCATGAAATTGACGGAGCTCTTCTCAGCGCCCTCCTTGCTGGCCCAGCTTTCCCCTTCTGCCCAGGCCCCCAGTGCCAGAGCCAGAACCAGCATCAGCAGCATCCCCCAACAGCCCAGGGCACCCTTCGCGCTCTTGTTCTTGCTGCCCTCTGCTCTTGGCTTCTCAGGCTCGGGGATAGATATCTGGCTCCTGGCTCCCCACCTTTGCCGCAAAGCTGCCCCCCCTCCCTGCCTTCTCTTCTTACCTCCCTCTGGGCTGGATCCCCCGCAGGAAAGTAAGCCTCTGAAGCTGCCGCACTGCCCCTAAATTTTGGCACCCTAGGCGGCTGCCTAGTTCACCTATCTGGATGAGCCGGCCCTGGTTCTGAGAGAGGGCATGTTTGGGATCCTGAACAGGAGCACTCCACATTATAACATTTAGGCTGGTATCCTGTTAATAACATATGCTGGCATAACATTGATTAATGCCTTTTTTAAAAAAATTATTGTGTAAGAAGGAATTCACAACCTCTCTTGCACAGTGCCCCCCACTTCAAAAGGTTTGGTGGGAAAGTGTCAGGCTATGGCTTTATAAGCTGGATGCAAAATGACTACATTATCCTCTGGGACCTCTTACTGGTCCTCCAGAAGTCATAATAGATTACATTGTCCTTTTGCATCCAGCTACAGGAACACTACCAGATGCTTCTCTGTCACACATCATCAACACCATCACCACCCCACTTTCCACTTGCTGTGTAAAGAGGAGGGTTTACAGGAGGTGAGTGGAGCAGAGTTCTACATGGGTGAACTTTGTCATCACATGCAGGATCTCAGCCCATATTTTTCCTCTCCTATTAGTAAAGATGGTACCCTCTTAATCTACAACTGGTTTTTAAGAACATCCCAAGGAAATTTTGCATCATAGGTGTTCTGCTTTTTTTAAGTGGATATTTTATGCCTTGATGTTGTAAGAGCCTAATCACTTTGAGCAATCCAGTGTTTCTAACAGTGCTGAGAGACACCATAACAATTGCTATCCAATTCTGATAGCATAGGCCTTGTCTCCTAGAGTTTTGTGCTGTGATGGAACAACTAGGGTCATGAGTCATACAGGAGCATCAGTGGCAGATGAAATCTTGTGATGAATCCTTCTTCAAGATTCCATGTTAGGGGGAGGCTAGGATGGCTTCCCCCTGGTCCTTTCTTGTTCCAACCCCAGTGCTATGAAACTCCCTTGTTTTCTATCTGCATTCCTTGTTGCACTGTTTGCTTGTTCAAAAAACACAGCCTATATCTCTTGTTTTATATGGTCCTTGCTACGCAGAGCTTTCTACTTTCCCCTTGTTTGGTTGGTTTCAATTTATTGGTTTTTTTAATTATTATTACTCTTTATTGAATTTTAAAATATACACTAGATAACAAAATATGGTATTTGACATTTCTTAAGCTTCATGTTCTTCCCATTTTTACATCTTCTAATCTGTATTTGTCTCCAAAGTACAAGATTTAGCATTCCATAGTAATAAAAAAAAAAACCGTATCATTATTTTTTTGCTTATTTTCATCCTTTTAAATAAATATTTCTATAATTAACCTAATTATCTCATATGCTATATTTCATCCTGCTTTAATAACCTGTCTCTGCACATGTTATTTTTCATTGGGCTGATGCTTTTCAGCAGACTATCCTATTTATTATTATTGTTGTTGTTGTTCTTGTTGTTGTCTATAACAGAGTTAATCTTACCCCTTACTTATTGTTGTATTTTAACATTGTAAACTACTGTGAGAAATTTCATGATGTGCTGAAATATGAAGGAAGAAGCCTGATCCTATAGCAGTATTCGTTTCTGCAGTTGTGTGGGGTTAAACTAGGGCTATGAGATCACACAAGTAAAAGATGGCTTCTGAGCTCCTTTGAGCCTGTCACAGCAGAGACAAATATATGTCAGCATAGCAGCAGATATCCTTAGGTGGCACTGTGAGGTAGGATAGTTGTTCTGGGTACTGGCAAAAAGAGAAAGAGAATGCATCACCATTTCCATACAATCTACACATGCTGGTTTATATATCTAAAGATTAAAATTCAGAAATAAATACAATAATTCAATCTGAACCATAAAATCATAAAGTTGAAAAGAAATGCAAGGGCCATATGCAATCCCCCTGCTATGCAGGCATCAATAACTAGAGTACTCTCAAGAGATGAGCATCTAACCCTCTGTTTAAAGATCTCCAAAGAAGGAGATTACACCACTTCTGAGGCAACCAATCAGCTCTTACAAGTCAAGAAGATGCATCTGTAGTAGGAAGAAGTGTGATGAGGTGACCTTTTTGCTTTCTCTGCCTGCTGTCTAGGTATAATTGCTGGTTTTCTTCAGAGACCCTGCTTTCCTTCTTCATATGTTTCTTCATAGATCTAAGTCCATATACTGGACTTCCATAGTATTGGCTTTCAGAGAAAGGACATTCTTATATAGGGGACTGCCTCTGGAAAGCAGTACTCTACACTTTGACACTCTGTTGTCATGGAATGTGAAGACAAGTTATATACTCTTCAGCACTATTATTAAGAGCCAGTAAGAGGTCCAGAGAGATCCAAAGAACCAATGGTCTGTGAATACAGAAAGGAGGTTATAGAGGAGTATAGCACACACATATATCCACACAGAAACCTGTATTCTGTTTGTGACAGTCATAATGGTATTTTAGGAGACGATAACCTAAACTGCTACTACAGTGAAAAAAGGTATGAGCAAACTGGCTCATTTCTTTAGGATTGGATTTATCAAGCCTCAGAAAACCTAGCAGCTCCCATACAAGATCCAGGTAATACCTTCTCATGTGATCACAGAATATCTATATATTCTTCCAGACTGGAAGGGGTTCAAACATGCACTGGGAGGAAACCGCCAACTATTGATAAAATGAAAGGTTTGTCAATCAGACACTCAAAGGAAACATTTTATTCACCTGATGATCAGGACTCTTTCCCCACCCGCACCTCAACTTCAGCCAAATGACAGCCCTAGAAATTAGATTCCTTGTTAGTATCAGTCTCCTACAACAGCTTCAAGTTTTCACATATAGACCTACTAACCCCCCCCCCCCCCCCGGTGCAAAGTGAATAATGTGTAGTTTCTTGTGGATGCCTAAAAACCTCATTTACTGAACAGCCTTGGATTCAGAAGACCATTGTTTTAATGCAAGTGCTAAGATTGTTGAGAGCAAGTGTGGTGTAGTGGGTTGAGTGCAATGGTAGAATGTAGAAGTCATTGTTTTTCAGATATCAAAAATGGCAGGGGTTGGTTTCTCTTCCCGTGTCATCTCTCACAATGCATAATGCATCTGGGGAGTAATGAGTGTGATGTAATTGTATCATTATAGCATTTTTAAAAAATAAATAAATAAAGTAATGCAATTACAAACCACAAAGTGGGGCAAATAGGACAGTGATAACAGTATTTGTGCAAATGAAAAACAAAAACAAAACATGGAGGTCTCACTATTACAGTGCCAATGTGGCAAGGGTAGGATACATTGTACCAGCAATCAGCTATCATAATGAGAATAGCTGGAGTAGTTTCCAAATGGAATAACCAGGTGGTATGATAAGGACCTAAGACTAGGACTTTTGAATGCCAGGGTCTGAATTCTTGCTCAGCCACAGAAAAGCACTGGGTGACCTTAGACATGTCACACTCTAAATCTCAGAGGAAGGCAACACCAAACTCACTGGAACATAAAAACTCCCTAAGTCAAAAATGACTTTAAACAACAGCAGCAACTATTATTGCCATGTGGGCATTCAGATATTTCTTTCAGTGACAATCATGAAAACACAAATTGGTCACAATAAAACAGCACCCAGAAAAGCATAGAAATCTCACACATCAGAAGCTTTATCACAAGATCATTACCCAAAAACTGGTTATCTGAATCTATCTTAAAATATTTCATTGCAGAAAAGGGAGGTAAAAGAAGATTTTTGTGTGTAGAATCCCAGTGACAGAGAACTCAGTTCCAACTTTATTATATTATTAAATTTATCTGTATCAGTATTTGAGCAGGACTATTTCATAAATCCACAGAAGACAGCTGCTGCCCTTACTATATTATTTTTGGTTGTGCATACCATCAGGCACGAAACATCATTCATAACTCTCCAATCTAATTTTTTTTGGCAGTGTGGTCTACAAGATGGAGAACTTATTTCTTTATCGACTGATAAATGTTTCCCACTTTAACAAAAACATTCCATTGGTCTTGCCTCTTAACCTCCAGTTCAGTTCTGTGTTGACAAAATTAGATCAGTCTGTCTAAAATAATTATTGCTTTTTGTTGTTGTTGTTGCCTTCCTACCATTTCAGTGCCAAACAGCAGCTAAATGCACACTCAGTTTCACATTTATTGATGTGTTATTTTCCAGTGCACTGTGTGACCTAATATTAGTCATTTTCAGTTGTTTTGTTACTGTAGAAATTTTCCCTACAGAATGTATTTTAATCCACCAGTTGGCTCCCATTTAGTTCTGCTGTTTTTTGACTCATAATTTTAGAGCCATCATTTACATAGAATAAACGGTTACAGCATACAATTAGATTTAGATTGGAACTAATATTGTATATCTAGAGCTTGGAAAGTTATTTTTAACTTTAACTGCTTACATTTAAAGGGCTAAATCCATAATTAGTTCCATCTAATGGAGACCCACTGAAATGAAGGGGACTTCAGTCATCACTTATATAAATCCCATTGATTGCAATGGTTGATACTCTAGTTGATACTAATATTGCAGTTAACTTAGTTTTATGGCATGCTGCCCAATGAGTCAGTTATTATTAAAATACCATTGTTTTTTAAAGTAGCTATTTCCTTTCTCATTGTTCAAAAGTAACTAAGGCAGGGTACAGACTGCCCAAAAAGGGTGGTCTGCCTACACCTTGTTTTGCTGTGCGAGGAAGCTGTAGTGGACAAATCGTGCTGCTTCCTCACACAGCAAAAAGAACCTGCAGAAAGTGGGTTCTTTTTATGGTGCGATTGTGATGCCATAGTGTGCCAATGGTGCACTTGCAACATCACAATGGCATCACGAAGTGCAGATGCTAAGCATCTGTTGCGTCAAAATGGTGGCACCCATCTATACAGGATGCCACCATTTTGACGCCCTTGTTACGTGCAAGGAACGAGGGGCATCTGGAAGCAGCGCCTCATGGTGCCCATCTGTAGAGCGCCTTAAAAGAAATTTTGAGGGGGCCACAAATGCACAGAATTTGTGTGATGCATGCTCAGAAGATCAGAGGACCATGTTCATCTTTCCAGCAGGCTACAACACCATCACTTTCCTTGAGCTGGAAGTGATCACCTGGAAGGGAAAGCCATTTATTGTTAGGGAGGATGCGGTTTTCTGCTGTTTCTGGCTGGGAGGAGGGCCCTTAAACAGTGCTAAATTGCACTTCCAGAAATAATTTTGGGACTGAAAACTTAGTAGAAAGATAAAATTTATTTCAAGGTCTTGAGGGTCTGGGTCTCCCAAAAGGTTCATGAGTTTTCCATGGGCCAAAATACTCCAGATTTTTCCCCATTATGCATTTGGTTTCCTCTACTTTGGTATCTATAACCAGCTTGAATATGCCATTTCTATCTTCCATTTCTGTATATTCAATCAACATTAACCCTCCCAAGTGACTAAATCTGATTTGTTATAATCTAAATAAAATTACTAATTGCATAATAGTTATTAAACACAATGTCTTTTAACTTCATTTTTCAAGAAGTACCAACTGTGTACAAATTTGTACAAATGAGACTTCTGGTTCTGAACAGAGTAGTCAAAGCTGGGTTGCTGTAAGTCTCTAATCGCAAAATGCCTCCCCGCGGCTCTTGGAGGAATAAAATGATCCTCCCCATCTAAAGGGGTTCCCAGGCCCTAGGGAACCTAAAGATTGCCACACAGTGCCAGAAAACCTGGGTGCTTTGAGTCTCAGCACAGCTACACAGGGGTGCTCCAGGCTGCAAGGCAGATAACCAGCTGTGAGGAAAGAGTGAGAGGAGAGGGCTTCTCCCCCTCACTTTAGTGCAAACAAGCCACCAAACCTCTTGAAGATTCTGCGTGTTGTGTACCTTCTAGTCATTTCTAACTTATGACAACATTAAGGAAAATCTATCACAGAGTTTTCTTGGCAAGATTTGTTCAGAGGAGGTTTTCCATTGCCTTCCCTCAAGAATGAGAAAGTGTGACTCATCCAAGTTCACCCAGTGTGTTTCCATGACTAAGCAGGGAATCGAAGCCTGATGAGATTTCCAAATATATTTGCATTATATCAAATTTCTTCTTTGGTATCTAGAAACACTTTTATCTTATTTGTCTTTACATTTAGTCAACATTAAGTTTCCTGGTGACTAAATCTGATTTGTTATAATCAAAATAAAATTAGTAACTGCATAATAGTTCTTCAACACAATACCTTTTAACTTCATTTTTCAAAAGGTACAAATCCAATAACAAGGGAAAAAACAGTCAATTATAATCAAATGACTGAATCTGATTTCCTGATTATTTAGACTAAAAATAACCCCAATCAATAATTCCATTCTCTGTCTTCTTAACAAGAAGAAAAATCTTGTTCTTGTGGTCATTACTGAATAGAGGTTTCTCAGCTTCTTCATGCTTCAGGAATTTGCCTCAGAACCTCAACAGCTCTTTCCTTGCAAAGCATTAAAACTATTTCTGTTTGCTGTAATTAGGTGCTCAGGCCTATAATCTTACCAATATGCATAGAATAAAAAATCTATACTATATGGGTCTCATTTTCCCACAGTAATCAAGCAAAACACAGTCCCTTTGTTTAAAAACCAGTGGAATAAAAACTAGCTCATTTAAAATGATTCAGTGAGGGCTACATTTAGAGCCAGAAATGCTAACTAAAAAACCCCCCATACAGTGGGTCCTTGCTATCCAATGGGGCTTGACTGCAGGATCCTTCCATGGATACCAAAATCTGTGGCTGATGAAGTCCTATTATACAATAGCATAGCAAAATGGTGTACCTTTTTAAAATGGCAAAATCAAGGTTTGCTTTTTGGCATTTATATCTTTTTGAAATATTTTCAACCTGTGGATGGTTGAATCCATGGATAAAGAATCCATGGATATGTATTCTGAAAAGATGTAAATGGACTAGATATATGAGAGGAACTAAGGCGCGTTACAGACCGCCCTCAAGCGGCCGTTCGCCCACCGCCGCCATTAGCTGCGGCGCGAAGCCCCAGCAGCCAGACCGTGAGGCTTCTGGCCGCAGCAAAAAAGGAGCGCTGAAACAGTGCTCCTTTTTGGCCCCTGGAAGTGGCGCCATGAGGCGCGAGGCGTGCACTCATGGCGTCACTTCCGCCGTGCCACGTCTGGACACACAGTGTCTACAATGTAAAAATGGCAGCGCCCATGTGGATGGGAGCTGCCATTTAGGACGCGCTCTGCGCGTGTTGGGAACGGGGCCGGTTAGGAAGGGGCAACCCTTCCTAACGCTAGCATGCCCCTTCCTAACCCTAGGACACGCAGAGCGCGTCCTAAATGGCAGTCTGTAACCCGTCTAAATATACAAGCTGGAGTCCTTGGTTACGTTCTTGGCTAAGTCTTCAGAGTCCTTGGTGAAAACTACTTCACCATTCTCCTTCAGGTTTCTGACCCTTTAAAACACATTTGGGCAATTTCATGTTGGGGGGCTACAGTGGCATCGCTATAACCCTTTGTGGGCCATAAACCTCTTCTGTTGTGGCTACCACAGTTGCTATTAAAATTTTCGAACAACTGCATTGGCTGTATGGTGGCCAGAAGATGCCAGACCTCCTGCACCATAGATCTCTGTGAGAAATTGGCCGACAGTATTTCAAAGCATCTGGAATGAGTTTCAGCTATTTTTGGCCTAGAACAGAAAGGAGCAACAGAAAATGCAGCTTCATTTATATACCACTTCATACCAAACTAACAGTGTCTAAGCAGTTTACAACTGTAAGCTAATTGCCCCCAACAATCTGGGTACTCATTTTAGTGACCTCGGAAGGATGCAAACCTGAGTCGAGCTTGAGCCTTTTTGCTGGTCTTGAACTCGCAACCTTATGGTTTTGAGTGAGTGGCTGCAGTATAGGCATTTAACCACTGCGCCACCAGGGCTCCAGAAAAGGCCTAGTGGCATAATTTAAGTCACTGCAGTTTTGATAACACAATTTGAAGACTGCAGTTTTGGTGGTGGTAGCACTGATTTGAGTGGCTGAACTTCTTGATCAGCTATTTAGTTAAGTGTATTTAACTAAGTAGCATTTCCTGGCCTAATCCCTGATCCTGTTTTACCATGAGACTGTTGCTGCAATTGACAGAAGTCTGTTCTCCTATTGTTTTGGGTGTTGCATACTGACATTTCCACTCCTTCCTCCAGCAATCTCCAGTTCAATAATAAGAAGCAAACATCTGGTGCAATTATTTTTTGTGGGTTTTTCGGGCTATGTGGCCATGTTCTATAAGAGTTTATTCCTGACGTTTCTCCAGCATGTGTGGCTGGCATCTTCAGAGAATGCTGGCCTAGAAGGGAGCTGGACACACACACACAGAGACACACACAGTGTGACCCTGGGTCTGGAGGAGTGATTCCCATGTTAATCTGTGCATTGTTCTGTTGTTGATGTCTGGGCGTCAGGGTGGGAGGGTATGCAAAGAGGATTAGTGTCTGATAATTGGTGGCTGTTGTTTGCTGGGAAAGCCTCTGACCCTGAGTGGTTTCTCATTTGCATTTGCTGAGTCCTGGTTTTGGTGTCTTTCAGGACTGGTAGCCAAACTTTATTTACTTTGAGAGTTTCTTCTTTCTTGTTGAAGTTGTCCAAGTGTTTGTGGAATTCAATAGCTTCCCTGTGCATTCTGACCTGATAGTTGTTAGCATGGTCCAGAATTTCAGTGTTTTCAAACAGTATTTTATGCCCAGGATGGTTTGTAGCATGTTCTGCTACTGCTGATTTTTCTGGCTGATCCAGTCTGCAGTGCCTCTCGTGTTCCTTGATTCTTGTTTGCACACTGTGTTTGGTGGTCCCTATGCAGACTTGTCCGCAGCTGCATGGTATGCAGTAAACTCCGGCAGCTGTGAGAGGATCTCTCTTGTCCTTTGCTGAGCATAGCATTTGCTGGATTTTCTTCGTTGGTTTATAAGCCATTTGGAGGTTGTGCTTATTCACCACTTTGCCTATTCTGTCTGTGGTTCCTCTGATGTATGGTAGAAATACTTTCCCTTTGGATGGTTGCTTGTCTTCACTCCTCTGGATTTTTCTGGGTCTGGCAGCCCTTCTGATGTCTGAGCTGGAATAACCATTAGCCTGTGGAGCATGGTTTATACAGGGCTCTATACAAGCATAGACATATGAAATGCAAACTCAGATC
>NC_056522.1:88745018-88762364 GCF_019175285.1 Sceloporus undulatus
TATTATTATTATTATTATTATTATTATTATTATTATTATTATTATTATTACCCCTTTCTCCTTCATCCTGTAAGAAGGAAGGTAACAATGTTTCTTAAGAAGAAAAGCCAAAGGAGAATAGTCAAAGGAAAAGGACAGGGGAAAAGAAAAGGGAGGAAATACAAATAAGTAATAGAATCACCTGTCTCCCATTCTGTGAGTTCTTTTGTTTTTAATTGGGGCACCCTCAGAAAATTTCCAACTGTGAAGATCAGTGTCTGAGGACCACAACTCATTGGTGACTGACAGGACAGAGAATCATTCATTCTTTATGAGTGCATCTCATAAAAAAGTTAGGATGCTTTCCAGTATCAGCTAGGTATTAAGATAAAGGGTATCAAGTAAAAGAGTAATGTGTACTAATTCCTGAAGACTTCATCATATTTTCAAAACTTGCAGGAAGAAATAAATAGCCGTGTGTCTCATAAAAGATTTTGGAATTTCCTCCTATTTTATGTATTTCATGCTCATGTTTGCTTTCTATAAATCCCAATCATTCATGGGTTAATTCGTTTTTCCCTTTCCTGTTACACATAAGAACTGGCCCATCATTAGGCAGGCCATAAGCACAGTTTTGTTTAGGTTGACTTTTGATGGGTTTAAATAGATGTTTTGCCAGGATTTGTGGCTGGCATCTTCTCTGAAGATGCCAGCCACAGATGCTGGTGAAACATTAGGAATAAACTCTTCCAGAACATGGCCATATAGCCCAAAAACCCACAAAAAAATCTTTGGATTCTGGCCATAAAATCTTTGACTTCAGATTTATTATTCTCTCTGATATTTTAAAGACTGTGTGTTAAAACTGTTTTGTTGTGAGATTATTTTTAAAGTTGCATTTTATTTATGCCTTTCATTTAGGAAGGAATTCCATAAATGTTTAATAATTAAAAAAGGTGTTGCTAGGCTAGATTAAAAAAATGAGCTTTATCTTTAGGTTATGTCAAAGATGAATTCTGCCAGAAGCAGTATGCATGGAAAAGGAATTCAAAATAGCTCTTGAGTATCAGGCTACTTTGAAATACTGTACTTGTCCAGCTTTTTTTTTAAAAAAATTGATCTAACATGCTTGATATAACTTGCTTATTTAGGAATATTTGAGTTTGTTAACATACAGACTAAATGTCATCCTCTTAATGGTTTAGGCCCTTAAGAAGTAGGGTTGCCAACTAATTAGTTATTGATTGAGTAGCCCTAAGATTAAATTTAAGATTAAATGGTCAGTCAAAGAATTACTAATGTGGGAAAGATATGTAGACACAGTATCTTCCCCCACGAATAAAAGAAACAGCTCGGGAAGGAAATTTTTCAGCTGGGGAAGAAAGTCCAGGATGGAAAGAGTTGAGCAGCCTTTACATACTTGTGTTTTATTCAGATCACCTTTCCTTGACTGCACCATTTTTAGGAAATCTGGGATGGAGAAAACAATTGCAAGACCAAATGGCAGAGATTAAAACAAAGACAAGGTTGGATAGCTTCTGAGCAGATTTTGCTGTTGGCTTCTAATATAGACTTCAAAATGACTTTCTTTCACCACCTGATGCTTTATTAAAGAGGTCTATTGGGATTTGTCTACAACAAGGGCCTTTGTTAAAAAAATAATAATGTCACACTATGATGAATTATTAGGGCTATTTTTGTTTGACTTTGTGACATTCTATTTCTTCCTCTGCTCATTGTCCTCAGTACAGAGTATACTACCTTCGAGAAATTAAATGAAATCAAATGACCTTTTTTGTCCTCATTTTCTTTTATATCACTTTCCCCAGACATTAAGCTAACATGTCCAGTTATAGACCTTACCAAGTGGCAGAAATTTAACAAGCTCTTTTAAAGAACAAAAACAATTACTAAATATTACTGTCCTTGTTTCACTGACATCAAATGAGCCAATAATCAAATTTATGTTCCCTAGGGCTTCTATACATTAGAAGGTCCATTATATGATTTTCTCCCTTAAATTACCTGAACCAGCTATATTCCTGGAAGAAGTACTGCTGGCAATTTGTATATAGTTAAACAGGCAAGTAACTCATGTTGATATAATATTTTTACATGGGCCATTTGCAGAGGCCTAGAATCCATAATTACTGCTCATCAGAATTATTTTAAGGATATTTCACCACATCACTTGTATTAAGCACAGTTATACTTCTTGCATTAAGATTTCAAGACCTGTTTCCATAGTGATGCCTATTTGCACAATGTTCCAAATCCCCCTTTCTGTTACTCCCAGCTAAGGATGGGAGAATCTGTCAAGCCTAATCTCGTTCAGGTTACCATTTTTCTACTGCCAGGCTCCAGAAGCACCAAGAGAAAGCCTTCCACTGCAATGCTGAGAAAAAAATTATCATTGCAGATTCAGCCCTGGTCCCTCATCAAACTGTGAGGTGGGAAAGAGCACAGAAATTTGTGCACATTTTTGTTCACATATTCTAAAATGTGCACAATTGTTTTGTTCCTATTTTTTGAATATATGTATTTTTATTTCCATTTCTCCATGGTCTAAAGATACATTCTCACCTTTTAGTCCTCCAGATGTTTTTGACTTCAGCTCCCAGAATTTCTCATCATTGGCCAAGCTAGTGGAGGCTTCCAGGAGTTGAAGTATAAACCAGCTGGAGAATCAAAGACTGAGAATCCTTGTCCTAAGGTGCTCTTGAGTGAATTTTCAAAAGGTATGCATTTTTGAATATATTTTTGTTGTTTCTATGCCTCACCTTAGATATGATCTTGGACTGCCTTATCGACCTGCCTATCTGATATCCTGGATCTCGGACCGTTTGGCAACTCTTTTGGTAATCTCTCTTCTGATACTGCATTTAGACTCAAAGACTGTGTTGCTTGCACTGACTCTGTCAGCTGGTGGTTTGTTTGTTTGGGAAATAGGCTGGTCTTATCAGCCATTTGGCCACTTTCCCAGACACCCAGAAAATTTAAAGTCCATTTGTAGTGGGTGAAACTAGATGTGGAAGATGCAGGTAGATAGCCACAATGCTCATTGAGGTGGTTTTAACCAACCCCGTGGTATACTTGGATTGAGTCAATCAAGATAGCCATAACCCTGGGTTCACAAAACCTGACCAGGGCTGTTATAGCAGGGCTTGTTGCAAGGTCACCATAAGTTGAAAACAACTTATGTATGAAGTATGAAGTTAAGTGCTGTCATGTGCCCTCATCTTTTTGCTTCCCTTATCAAGAATGGGGAAGCAAACAGATTCTTGTGGTAAGGGATAAAATATCAAATCAATTGTACAATTAAACAGTTGTGCTAGTTAGCTGTAGTGAAGGCCAGATTATCAATGGTTCACTTGGTTCAAATCCTCCTGGCCTCTCACAGTCCAAAGGCCCAATGCTGCAGGGAAAAGAAATATTGTGCTTCCTCCTCTTCTCCAGACACTTCCTGGCTCTCCATACACACACATATTATGATCCACATTTCCTGTATTACCTGCATAATTCAATAAAAAAGCATGAGATCAAGCTGTTGGTCTCTCTAAGGTTGCTGAGCTGATTCCCATATGAAGAGTGTTGTTTACCTGTTGTCTATTGTACTTTGCATTTTATTTAATTAATATCTATGCCATCACTTCTAGAAAGCTCATGCATGTATAGAAAGGGGCCTTATTTTACTCCCTGGCCCCAATTACTTCAGTCTGGCTTTGGATATAGTTTACAAAATGTATGAATCAAGAGGTTCTCTAAAGACCAAGTAGTTCAATCATAAGAATGGATTTTTCTAGCTCCTGGTCTTCATACTTCATTATAAACAGCACTGTCCTTGAACAGATCAGTTCAGTGGCCCATTTAGTTAGGCTGACTATATGTATCATTTTAAATGGGACTGTACCATTTTTTTTTCATATTTCCAGACTCTCCCATTGCTTTAATATAAATGTCAATTTTGTACTGTTTTCAAGAAAAAAACCCGGTTATGCTGTGAAAACGATTTGAAGAACCCTGTTTGAAATTGTGGTGGTCATTTGCAAGAGATCAGTGTCTATATTCCAAACATATATTAGTTTCTTTGAAAATGATAATATTTGAGATACCGAAGTAGCTATCAATATTGAATATCTTGTAAACAATTTAGAGTCCAGAAAAAATGAAGTGTTTGTAACTACTAAAACAAAATTGTGTCATGGAGTGTGAGAAATTTTATGATAAGTTGTTGAAAGACCAAAAGTTGCTGCATAAGATTACTTCATTGGAGAAATATTCATGGTACAACCGTGGTGAAATACATCTAACTAATTTTTTGTACGACTTCTGTCACTGAAGAATAATTGTTAGCTCAATTTGTTATCATCTTACTTTTTCATGAATATGGAATATTACATAACTCCATCCCATTTTTGCCTCAAGGAAATATAGTCAGCCTACATTTAGTTGGATTATTATCCATCCTTCAGTGGCTTAGTCCAGAATCTTTCATGTCACCTACATCTTTAAATTGAAGGTGGAAGGGAATAACTTTTTTAAAAAAACTTTCTATAGGCAAAGTATGTGTGCTAACATTAGGCTAAAACTGGGACCTAATAGATAGGTAATAAAAGATACTTAAATGGAACACTTAAAGCTGAACATCATCATACCCATACATTTTGCATTTCCATAGGAATTCATACAGTCTACTTATAAAAGTCATTCTTGGGCATCATTTCACTCCATGCATTTGAGGAAGTAGATCAAGTCTATGAAAGCTTATGCTACATGTTTTTTTTTCTAAACAGTTAGTCTCAAAGATACTACAATATCCCTTTTCATACTTAGGTGGAACACTGTAGATTATAACAGTTTGGAAACATTTTGGAAAATGTATGAGCCAAATACAGGTTGAGTCTCCCTTATTTGGAATTCCAAAATCCAAAATATTCAAAATCCAAAATTGTCCACATGGATGACTGAGATAGTGACATCTTTGCTTTCTGATGGTTCAGTGTAAACTAACATGATTTCATGCACAAAACCATTAAAATATTGTGTATAAAATTAACTTCAGACTACATGTATAAGGTGTATAAGAAATATACACCTCCGTATTCATGGACTTGTCATCCATGGATCCCAGCATACACAGATGGCAAGCCCGTGGGAGGGGGGGCAGAGGAGGATGAGGAGGAGAAGGAAGAGGAGGCAAAGGTGACAGCATGGAGGAGGAGGAGGAGGAGGGAGGCAGTGGTGGCAGCAGGGGAAAGAAGATGAAGGGGGAAGATAACGAGGGGGAGGGGGCTGTGGTGGCAAGAGGAAGAGGAGGAGGAGGGAGGTGGCAGTGGTGTGGAAAAGAGGAGGAGGAAGAGGAAGCAGCCCCTGTCACCCACTGTGGTGAGAGGAGCAAGGCGTGCTCCAGGGGGACAGAGTAGCAAAGTCCCATTGTTCTGAATAGTGGTATGGCCGCATGGCTGTGCCCCTATTGAGGACAATTGGACTTGAGCATCCCCAGGTAATGAGGGCCTACTGTAAATGAATTTCATGTTTCTAGACTTGGTTTCCATTTTCAAGATATCTATCTGTCTATCTATCTATCTATTCCAAGTTTTGAAAAACTTCTAAATCCAAAACACTTCTGGTCCCAAGTATTTCAGATAACGGAGATTCAATCTGCACATTTTCTGACAAGCAGCACTGTTGGAGGTAGGGATGGAAATCAGATCATGTAAGCAAGAAGAGACTGCCTGTTGTAGTCTATTCTAACTAGAATGTTACTGTAACACTCACAGCCCATGCCTGGCATCCAAGTGCACACACTCACAGCCCAACGTTAGCTGTCAAATGCGGCATGTACATCCCATTTCTAGCTGCCAAGTGTGGGTTGAAAGGGTATGAAGGAGGCGGAATAATTACTCAAGTCTGATCTTGAGAAGGTTATTTATTTAAGAAAATGAGATAGAAAAGTGTAAAAAGCAGGTTAACATAAACAAAGACAAAAGCATCCAGCAAACAACCAAATCCAAGTAAAAGAAGGACAAACTACCCAAGCATGCACACTCTAGCTGCAAAGACATTAACCCGCATCTCTGCCTGCCTGCACACCATGGCAGAGCACACACACACACACATTGTCCACACAGGGCTACAAGCTGATCTCTGAGGCAAAGATTCTTTGTTTGCTAGCATCTTATATATTATTGTCTTTTAGCATATACTATGTCATCATCTATCCTACAGAATCTGCACCCAAGGACATTCCTATGCCCACTCAGCAAAGTGTTTATCAAATCTCTCTGGAATGCCATCCCTCTTCCCCTACATATCATCATGGCTAAAGAGAACTTTCCTAGACCCATTTTTCAATAGAAAACATGAGGCCTACATATTTTAAGACTAACTGCAGCCTGAACCAAGGTTTTGCTACAGCTATAAACCCCAGGCATAACAGTTACAAAGCTATTTTAGGAATGGTAGACATAGCATAAGAAGGAGGCTCTTTTCTGTTCTAAGAAAAGCAAAACAAGAACGTCTGCCACTGTTGGAATTCAAGTAAAGAACATTCAAGGAATAAACTTGTCTGTGACATATCATTATTGCACTGGTGGGCTTTTGCAAACTTAATCATTGATGTTCTGTACTGACTATTTTGTAAACTTTGTACAATTTACAAAATAGTCAATCATGCCTCAAGTGTACCAGTAAAAATGGTCATCACATAATGCTTCTGGCAGGATGTTAATTGGTAATTTCTGGCTCAGGCCAAGAAGAAGAAGATTAAACTTTTTTGCAGCCCCATTTAATTTCTAAGGAACAATCAGAGATAGGGGTTTGGTTTGGTTTTGGGATCTTTGCTAGTACTCTAACGATTAAACCCAGACTGGAAACTGGAATTTTTTGCTTCTGAACCAAAAAGAATCACAATTCTTTTTTCCCATCCTTCTCTTCCCCACTTTTGGCTGCAGACACAGTTCTAAAGTTCTGCAAACAAAGAGAAGTATTATACCCATCTCCTTTTATTCCATTAGATTGCTAGAGCACAGACACACATGCCATCTTTCTTATCCATCATTTTCCTGGAACCCATCTAGTTCATTCCCATCTTTTTCTGATATTTTATCAAGGATGTTTTGGCTCCATTAAGCTCTTCAACGTGCACTTAAACATCTTGTCTTTGTCATCTTGTCAAAAGTACATCTATTCACAAGATTCAAATAAAAAAGGCCATGGGAGTTTACAAAAGGGAATGGAATGAGTGGGGGACGCATTTTACCGCACACAAAAGTTCCCATTCCCTTCTGTTCCGTTCCCTTCCATTCTGTTCCCCATCCATTCCACAGGAGGCGATTTTTCAGAACTGTTCAGTAACCATTCTCAAAAATCACCTCCTGTGGGACGGATGGAGAACGGAAGGGAACGGAACAGAATGGGAACTTTTGTGCGCAGTAAAATGCGTCCCCCACTCATTCCGCACTCATTCCCAGCCCCTTTCGTTCCGTTGCAAATCCATCCCGGTGCGATAAACTTCCAGATCTTTATCTTGCTTGTTACTGAGGGGCTGAACAGACCACCCTAAGGGGCAGCCTGCAGCCACCTTTTCAACATTGGATCGAACACACACATTTATTCTGGTGCTCCTTTTGGCACTGTGTCATCTGAACGCAGCACCAGAGGAGCGCTGTGACACTGCCCGCCATGTGGTCAGGCACACGGCATGACAGTAGCATCAGGGCACCATCGGGGCATGTGTCATGTGGTCACCACGCTCCCACTCTGCCCTGAGGCTGACATTTATCGAGGCCCTGCCTGTTCTTTGCATTCTACAGCCTGGTAAACCCCTCTCTTTGCCTTGGTTCTCAAGAATGAATGTGCATGACCAAAGCAACAAAAAAACATTCCAAAATTCAATTTTTTTAAAAAAATTAAAGATTCAACTGGGGACATCTTTCTTTGACTTTCCATCCATTATTGCGATGCATTTCACTTAATATATTCAACAATATTCTTTTCTCTGCTTTTGAATAGAAGACCTAATTTAACTTAGGATGGCCAACTATGGCTCTCCAGATGTCAGACTTCAAACCCCAGTATGCTTCAGCATGGATATGGCAATGGCGAATGGGGGTAGCAGTTCAATCCCTTGGGCAATTTGGGCAATTCTATGGTTTAACATAGTGTTACCTATTGAGATGCTATCACTGCATCTATTAGGAAAATTTGACAACCCAAGGAAATATACCAAGGATATCTAATGTACATTATAGTCAATGCCCTTAAAATGGATATTTATGTATCACAAGTATAAACTCTGCTCACTTAGTTGTGCTCTGTTTCTTTCTTCTAAAACAGTTTTCCAACTTTAGTGTAGCTTTCAGTTCAACATGTTAATGTGCTTGGCACAAAACCCTATATGCAACTTCTTTTTTTTAATAGAAAAAGTAATTACTTTAATTTTCCTAACAATCATAATATCATCATGACCTGTGCTCCCAAGAGGTGCCTCAAAAATCTCCTTTTATCCTGGAGAGATTATATGTAGCATTATCATGCATACTGAAATTGAGTATGTAAATGTGTTGGGGAATCTCAGTGCAGGTAATAGCTTCGTAATCTCCTTATCTATGTATTAAATGCTGAAGGTTTCAGCAGAGAAATTAATAAAAGTATCACCTTTCCCCAAACAATGGACTCGTCTTTCCCATTGGATCATTCCCAGTACAAAAAAAGAGGAGTCCTTAGGGGATGTAAACTGTTTTATCTCATTTTAAATCTGTTTCTGCAACAGCTATTCTTTTAAAATGATATCTAGAGAATTGTTTTTCAGGCAAAAGGCCCAGCCCACTGCTTCTTCTAATAGATTGACCAGATTTAAATTGGTTTCACCACCTGGTACCTAGAGATGTCAGTGAGATTTTTCTCATCAAAATTCATAAAATAATTAGGGCAGAAGCAGGAAAAGTGGTCACTCCACATGTTGTTGGACTGCAACTCCCAGCAGGGCTCACTAGCATAATCAGTGGAAATGAATGTCGGGAACTGACGTTCAAGAACTTTGGAGGGCTGTCCATCTGTGAACTGGAGAATTGCTTAAGTGTGTCTTAAAAGGGAGTGGACCTTGACAAGCCCCTTAAAATCTCAGTTATTAATTAAAATCCAAAGCTGCTACAGTACACTCAGTGAGGAAGAACAATCATCTACAGATGGGAAAACAGAAGATGCAGAATTTAAATGCCCATGTCTGCAGAGAACCCACTAAGGATCTGTTCCCTACCTCTCTTTTATTGGGGGCTACTGTCTCCGATTGATAACATATTAAAAGTAATGGACCAATGATAATCCCTGAACAAAAATTAAGAAGATTTTTTTTACAGTATCTGGAGCCTGTTGCCTGAAATTTGACAGGGAAAATCTTCTCTGCTAGAGGGGGTTGCTTCCATGTCTTCAAATATTATGCACATGTATTCAAAAAGTGAAAAAAGTGATTACTTATTTGCTTACAAGTAGATGTCAATGAGAAGACTGGAAACCCTGATTGCTGAATCTCTATTTGGATTCAGCATCCATTAGATCAAATCCACTTGATTCAGATCACAGTGGGTCCAGATATGAATGACTGAATCAGTAACTGGACTTAATTCGGGTGAGACTGGGTTCGGGTGGATCATGCACATTCCTAGCACACACATATACACACATATACCCTTTTTACAGATCTTTAAAATGTAGCACTAACAATGGAGTGGTATATCACTGTTTTTTCTGTTATTAAGCATAAAATGCAGCATTAGCACAAAATACAACCATAGAAGATTTGTGCACTTCCTCCACACAGTCTCACAAAATCCCCCATGGTTATGTTTGGTTCCATGGCACTATTCCTCACTTTCATGTTGTCTGAAACAAATCATTGCTCATTCTAGTTATTTCTCTTCTACCAGACTTCATGGTATTTATGCTAGTACCTCTTCTCAGAAAATGTCAAACCTGTAAGTAGAAATGTCATATCCTTGGAAAGAAATCCTGCTTAATGAAACGGAACTCACTTTGTAGTTCTTCAAAAGATTTAAAAATAGCTCATTATATACGACTGCATTGTACCCACCTGTGTTCCTCTTCTGGAGATAGTTAATCAATTTATCTTTTTTATGCTAATAGCATTTTATAGTTTCAGGTTTCCAACTTCTGCATTTTTTTCTTTTGAAAAAACTATCCTACATATACTGACACATGAATTCCTTTAAATCCATTTCTGTTCTCTACCAGTCCTTATGGTAGATAAGAACCATCACAGGTTCTTATCACTGTCTGCTGCTTGTTCTCGTCTTCACTGGAATCTTATCCCTGACAGAATAGACTACAACCTTAATTCTATTCTTTTTTCTTTCATTCGGAGCTTCTTGTTGTTCCTCCTAAGTCCACCCTTCAACACTCCTTTTCTGTGGACATTTCTATTCAACCAGTCCAGCAAGCCCACAGTCTTGGTTTTATTTTTTGATTCTTCTCTGTCGTGTATCCCTCAGATCCAGACCACAGCCAAGGCTTATAGATTCTTTTTATACAATATTGCCAAAATCCAACCATATGTCTCTGCCTCTACTGCCAAGATTCTGGTCCATGCCCTAGTGGTATCATGACTTAATTTCTGTAACATCCTCCTGGCTGGGCTTCCTCTTTCAAGCTTACCACACAGGTCCTCCTGGGTCCATTCTCAGAATGGAATGGAAGGAGCAGGAATGAGTGCAGAACAAGTGGGGGGCGGATTTTACCGCACACTCCAGTCCCTCACTTGTTCCGTTCCCCCTCTCTTCCATTCTTAATCCGTTCCAGAGGGGGGAATTTTTGAGAACTGTTCAGAACAGTTCTCAAAAAGCGTTCCCTTTGAAACGGAATGGGAACAGAAGAGAGGGGGAACGGAACAAGTGAGGGACTGGAGTGTGATGTAAAATCCGTCCCCCACTCATTCCGCACTCGTTCTGAGACCGTCCCTGGAGCCCAGTGCGGTAAGCTCTTTTCTCACCTCCGTCCTTTAATTTCTGTTCAGCATTCAGCTGCACGCATTATCACATCCGCCCACCGCTCTGACCATATCTCTCCTTTGTGCCTCCCCCTCATTGGCTCCCCCCCCCCTTTTCCATATTCAGTATAAGCTCTGCTGTCGACATTTAAAGGCCCTCCATGGATTGGCCCTTCCTTATTATCAGACCTTCTTTCTCCTCACCTTCCCGTTCGGGCCCTCCGTTCTGGTAGTCAAGGTCGGCTGTCTCAACCCAGGATTTCCTCTGCCCCCTCTCGATTTGCCCCTTTTCACATCGCTGCCCCTCACTCCTGGAACCTCTTCCCCCACAAGCAAGGGCCATCACTTCTTTAACCAGCTTCAAAAGAGGTGAAGACCATCCTGTTCAGAGAAGCATTCCCAGGCATTGCGTGACTGTCATTTGCTATTTGATGTTCTTTTTGTTGCCTGTTTTATTGAACCATTTCATGTATTGCTATGTATTTTATATGTATTATCCTATTATTTCTTAGATTGTATGCCATAGGCAGGCTTACTCTTTTATATTTATTGTTTTATGTACAGCGCTGTGCAAATCTACAGTGCTATATAAATAAAGAATAATAATAATTCATTCTCAGTGGTTGTTGACTATTTAATAATAAATGTGTGTGTTTCTATACTGAGTCTGCTTGTCTCCATTTTTCTTTATCGCAGCTTGTATGCTTCAACTCTAGTTTGCAAGACAAATTATTTTGGCCTTTTAAGTTTCATTTATTTTTAACATCTTTTTATTGTCTTTTCCAATGACCCATGTCATCCCATTACATGTCCAAAGTACAAAGGCCTGTTTAGTCATCTTGGCTTCTAGGGACAGTTCAGGCTTGACAGATAGGACCTTATCACATGGAGCCATTACCATGGGTAAAATGTTGCAGAACTGTTGCAGAAGCGCAAAGGTGTGATCGTCCATCGTGCTTCTCAAACATCATTGATGCAACCTGCTTTTCTTCCATTGTCAAAGTGTTCACGGAGAAGCCATTGTCTAAATAACAGAATATCCCGTTATTGAAAAAAATGTCTTCTCCACAAATGCTTCGTCGATGGGAGAGAAGCAGGTCACCTCAATGACGTTTGAGTAGTGTGACGGATGATCACACCTGCACACTTCTGCAACAGTTCTCAGTGGCTGCTCCCACTCATGAGAGGCTAGACAGGCTCCCTCCCTGCTTTCCTTCTACTGGTGGCCAAATAATTATTTTTATTTTAACAGGGTTCTAATGGTTAAACAGGGAAAGTTTGAAACACTCATTAAGATTAGTTTTTTATTTGTTTTAACTTTTGCATGGCTTTTAAATGATTTTATAGTGTTTAATGTGGGCATTTTAATTGTTTTTAAATTTTTATTGTAAAAGCTTTTAGTTTGCTATTCTGGAAGCTGCCTTGTGTCTCACTCTGAGAGAAAAGTGGACTATAAATAAAGTAAATAAATAATAATCAACAAAGACTGCCTAAATAAAAACCTTTTGTTAGTAGTCAAACATTGTTAGTAGTCAAACGTTGCTTGCAATCTCAAGTTGATGCCTTTACAGAAGCATCAAGTAAATCTGCTGACTGCAAAGATAAGCTCTGACTCTTCATTGGCATTGCTACACATTATTATACTACTTTCCACTCAAAACTACTTATAGTATTTCCCTCATGAGAACGTGGAATGCCATTCTTAATCACTGTAGGGGCTGGGCTGTTGTGGCAGTGATCCAAACACCTTTGCATTAGGCAGAAGGCTAAATTCACATGGATCCCCAAACAGATGGCTACTACTGTCATCTTTCATGGAGCTAATAACTCAAGGGGTGAAGACATGAATTCACTTCCCTCACCCCAGTCACAAGAGAGGACTTGTAATAGCAGTCTCAGTCATAGTCTCAGTCATATTATTCCTCTTGTTATTCTATTTTATGGATGGTACAAAATGCATATATGTAACCTTACATCGATAATATGCTAATATTTTATAGTCCACCACCCTAGATGACTCCCTTTTTTATTCCAACAGGCAGAACATCCAGGAAATGTACAGAGCTATATAAAGAGAGAGCCAAACAACTTCAGGTTCCTCCAACTCACTTTTTCAGTAGAAAAGGAACAAAAACACACATGATTAAAGAAATGTGGGCCAGAATTCAAGAACACAGTTATAAATGCATAATCTAGAGTTATGCTTTAATGACTGGTTTGTATTTATTATCCCTACATATGTCAGGATGGATTGCATCCAGAGTGAGGATGCCCTAGATGCAGCAATATAAAACAAAGGTTAGAAGTAACCAGAGTTCAACAGGAAGCCATGATGGCAGTGCATATTGAAGTGAGCTGAGTCACAGGAAGCTGATGACACAAAGGCATGACATGAAGTTATCGAGCATCAATAATGCATAGTCATAGCACATAGGGGTCAGGAAACTGTGTAACACACCAGTTGGGGACTGGGCCAGAATCTCTGCCGGTGATTGTGTATATAAGGAAGGAGTGCCAATGCTCCATGTGGTTGGTGTATAATGGATGGTGACTGAACATTATGTCAGTCGGTATAAGTACCATAAATATTGCAACGAAGATGAAAAGCCTCTTAAAGAGAACTCAGCAGTTGTCGTATCTGAAGCTTCTGTGTGGGAGAAGGATTTCTCCAACTTGCACGAACTATACAACACAGCTTTCTGTGGCATTTGTTCCTGGCACAACTCTGCATGTGGACTTCGGGTCTCATATATGCAAACAACATATTCACTAGTTTATGGAATGTGTTGTGCTGTTGTATGCCTTTAAGTCATTTACAACTTCTAGCAATGCTAAGGTGAGCCTACCACAGGGTTTTCTGAGGCTGAGAGTGTGTAACTCCCCCAAGGTCCTCCAATGGGTTTCCATGACCTAGCAGGGAATCAAACCCTGATCTCCAGAGTTGTAGTCCAATGCTCAAACCACTACACCATGTTGGCTCTTTTGGGGAAAGAAAATCTCCCAATCTCCATTTACCAGATAGCCACTGCAAGCAGTGGTGGTCTGTGCCCCTGTTGATCAGGAAGCAGCTGACTGACATTTCACACCACCAGTGCAAGGGGGTGATTGTGACAGTGGCCCTGTTCTGGCTGTTCCACCAGAGATTACTCACAGAAGGGGATGGAAATGTTACATAGCTGTTTCCCAATTAAGAAGGGAATAGAATATTTTAAATAAATGGATTAATAAATATGAAATGAAACAAATACAAAAATGGATGAGCAAATATGAAATGCAAAGTACAACAGACAGCAGAACCACTTAAGGTTTTTCACACATTTTTGGTTGTAACAGAGCCTGGGAGAAAGCATGAAAAAGCAAGGGGAGGCCTGGGAAGCCTGGTTTCCACCACTCTGCATTCCATAACAAAGCCTCTTCCCACATTTAAAATATATGCCATGGCAGTGCTAACCCAATTTAACAACTGTACTCTGCTAATAATAAATGTCTACATGCCTGCAATGAAGAAGAAATCCCGAATCAGAAACCTGTGGGCTGATCTGAAATCATAAACTGCTAATCTCATATTGTATCTGTAGCCCTGGGGGGAGATTTGAATACTACACTGGATCCCAATGACCATGCCCTATACCCACAGCAAAAATAACCTCTTAACCTCAAGGATCATGGAACCCACCTCATTCAATCCTCAAAAAACAAGAACTCAAATTTGCAGGCCTGTGTCTGGCTCAATCAGTCTTCAGACTAAACCTTTGACCTTAAATGGTGTTCTGAAAAGTAACTGTCCAGCTGAATTCACTTATCTCTCTGGGTTCAGAACGAGCGCTATTGACTACATAATCATTTTTAAGGACTTTCTCCCCTATGCCAAGGTCCTAGAAGTTATGTCTAGGTTTGAAAGTGATCATCCTCCAATTTGGCTACAACACTGGAGATTATTGCATTAACAAAAATGTGACTGATCCCTGTGGGTTGCTGCCAGATATTATCTGACCTAAGTCCCTGCCGCTGCCTCTGGGTGACTGCAACCCGGCAGCATTCCAACTCCCAGTCATGCTTTGGAGACCGCTTTTCCAAAACAGCAAGCTCCTGTTTTGGAAAAGTGGCCTCCGAAGCGCAGCTGGGACTTGAGATGCAGCCAAGTTGCAGTCGCCCAGTGGCAGTGGCAGTGACTTAGGTCTTATAAACCCTGTTAGCAACCCAAAATGTGACTGTATCCTATTGGGGATCAGTCACATTATTTATTTGTTAATGTGATAATCTCCTAACCAACTTGACCCAGGAAATTCACACCAAGGACTGTTGCCAACTCTCTTTAATGCCATCAGGAAGGACTTATTGGTGAGTTAAATGGACTCCTTCAACTAAATCAAAGAGTAAGTGAAGCATTGTCCTCAGACCACCTTCAGTGTCTTTGGAATGACCTGATATCAATTGAGTCCTCTGATGAACTTCTGAAAAATTGCAACCATCTTATCAAAGTGCTATTCCAATACCTACACCAGCAAAATAGTGCATACTGGAGGCAACAACAACACCATCACTCAAAGACATGATTTGACAAGGAATGTGTTGATGCTAAAAAAGTTCTCATTACCACTTACTAAGTCTATGTAATAATAATAATAATAATAATAATAATAATTATTATTATTATTATTATTATTATTATTATTATTATTTATATTTCCCTCCTCTCCCTGTGGATCGAGTCAGGGTTACAACAGGAATAAAAATACAATAAGACAATAAAAGTTTACATCAACCCCCAAACCCTCCCACCATTGAGATAATAAAAATTCACATTAAAATTTTCATCTATAGCACAATCTAAAATAACCAAAGTGAAATGGAGCCTTAAGGTGGAAGGGGCTATGCTTCGGGAGGTCAGGTTGGGAAGGCCCACTGGAAGAAATCCATCTTGACAGTCTTCTTGAAGGTGTCTAAGATGGTGATAAGACAGATCTCTTCTGGCAGGTCATTCCACAGTTTTGGAGCGGCAGAAGAAAAAGTCCTCTGGGAAGTTGTCACTAATCTAGTTTTCTATAGCTGCAATAAGTCCTCCCGAGAGGATCTGAGAGTGCAGGGCAGATAATGTAGGGAGAGGTGTTCCCGCAAGTAACATGGATCCAAGCCATGTAGGACTTTAAAGATAATAACCAACACCTTGTACTGCACCCAGAAGCTAATTGGCAGCCAGTGAAGGGTTTTTAAGACAGGGGTTATGTGGTTAAATCTGGATTTACCAGTGACCAATCTGGCTGCCATGTTTTGAACTAATTGAAGCTTCCGAACTTGGCACAAGGGTAGCCCCATGTGGAGCGTGTTGCAGAAATCAAGATGAGAAATCAAAATGAGATTGTAGTCAATACTATGCCAGAAGCTACAACAAAACTGCTTCAGCAAAAGAGAGGCTACAAAAATTGCTGGTGTACAAGATAAAAGAAAATAATTGGGCACAACTTATTCAGGCAGTCAAAACTAATAGCTTTATTCTGTCACATTACATCAAATATTCAGAGCAATGCACCACCTACAATGGATTGTCACATCCCCCAGAGATTGGGGGGGGGGGGCATTTCCAAGCACTTTATATGGACACTTATGTTGAAAGAGGATCTACAAGCCAAAATATAGAGAATCTCCCAAGGTGGGCACTGGTGACTGTGACAGAGATCAAGAATCTTGTAGACAAAGTGAGAATGGAGAAAACTCGAAGAGAAGACTTAATATTTTCAAAAGCCATTAAAAATAATTTGGAATTTTGGGCCCCTATTTTGGCATTTATTTTCACCTACATTGACAATTATGGTTGAGCACCTAAGGATTGGGGCTTGCTATCATTGTCATTGTCCCCATATTTACAAAAAGAAAGAAGAATGATCCTGGCAACTATAGGTCAATTTGTTTCCTCAATACAATTAGCAAACTTTATACAAGATACTTACAGTGGAAACTTGAGGACTAGCTGGAGCAAGAAAACATACTTGCAGAGGAACAAGCTGGCTTTAAGGAAGGTTGAGTCATTATAGATCAGTACCCCAACACCTCATTGAAAAGAATGCCACCTGCAACACAGTCTCTCTCTATATTGCCTTTATAGACTTTAAAGCAGCTTTTGACTCTGCATCTCAAACCAAACTATGGGAAAAATTGGAGGCCTCCTCAATAGGCCAGCATCTACTATATCTAGTTTGTATGTGCATGAAGGGACCTCACTCAAAGTAAGATGCAATCTCCAGGGTCATCTCACCAATGTCATTGTCACTGAGAAGGACAACAAGCAAGGTTGCATTCTAGCTCCACTCTTGTTTAACTTTTACATCAAAAATATGGTGGGTCATTTCGATAACACAAACTTCCAT
>NC_056522.1:88765364-88767677 GCF_019175285.1 Sceloporus undulatus
AATACGTATTCAATACGTATTTTTTGGCGGTTTGTAACCCGCCATAAATAGTATTTTACAAAGGGGCTAACAGGGGCCCTGTTTGCACGGGTCAAATACAATGGCCTTCCCCCATCCTCTCAGTGGGAAGACTGGATGATGCATGGCCCAAAGCCTGGTACTGAACAGATTGAATGATGGCCAGCCCATTCAGCAACAGAACTAGAATCCTCTTCCCATGGATTTTAAAAAGTTCCTAGTTGCTACAGCTCTACCCAGAAGATCTGGAGTCCTGGGTTGCAATACTGGGCAGCCCGTTTGAAATGTATACCATTCTGCCACCTGATATGTCTGTCACTGCTTCCACCCACTCTGTCTGAAGTCAGAATGAGGTGCCCAGTCACACAGTTGAGGCTGGGCATAGGGTTGCCATTCGTCAGGACCTCCAAACTGGGACAAATGTAGGACAAAATTTTCAAATGTAGGACACTTTTTGTGTCCTACATTTCAATAGGAGCCTTGCTGAGGGGAGGCTTTCCCTCCCGGCCTGGGCCCCAGCCTCGCCGCAACGGCGGCGGCAGTGGAGCCCAAGCGAGGAGGGAATCCTCCCTTCTGGGAGGCTTTTCCTCCTGGCCTGGGCCCCGGCCTCGCTGCTGCGTCAGCGGAGCCCAAGCGGGGAGGGAATCCTCCCCCAGCCCGGGGGTGGTGGAAATCCCAGGGCGGGGACTGTGTGGACCCGCCCAAAACCGGGATATGGCAACCCTAGCTGGGCACCCTGTTCTGACCTCAGAGTGAAAGGACATGCAGTGTGCCAGATGTGCCAGGCTACTCAGCAGGATCCATGTGTTCAGCCGTTTGGTGTCACAGTGGAAGGCCTTTGCAAGAGGGGAGGGTCAGGGCAGCTGTGAGGCCAGGATATTCTGGACTGCCTTGTGTCAGTGCAGACAGGATCTATTACTATTACTAATTTTGCATATTCTATATCTAGTATATAAAATCCAGCTTTGTCTGAGACCTTAATCCAAATTGATGTACACTACATTTTCCATTTAATCTATATCTATCTGTTTGTCTATCTGTTCATCTATCTATCATCAGTCTTGTGGTTTTTGGGTGTTGATGCAATTTCCAACCTATGGTCACCCTAGGGCAAACCTATATTTCCTTGGCAAGATTTATTAAGAAGGTATTTGCCTTTGCCTTTGCCTTCCTCTGTGGCTAAGAGTGTGTGATTTGCCTAAGGTCACCCGGTCAGTTCCATGGCTGAGCAGGGATCATGAGTTGTAGTTCAATCCTCAAACTACTACACCACACTGTATCATATTATCTTTCTACCTATCCCTTTAATATCACACTTTTGTGTCAAAACTGGAATTCAAGGTGACCCATAAGGTTAAAAACAACAAAAAAGGGGAAAATACATGTAGCTAAATTAAAAACAATCATTGCTATATTTTGTCTGAACGTTTCCTGTATTTCATATGTATTGTGCTTCATCTCACTGATGAGATTGCCTGTTTATCTGCTGTTATTTAAATAAATCTTTAAAGATATTTCAGGACATTCTCATCCCCAGCACAAATACGAGACCCTGTTTCCTTGTAAAACAGTACACGAGGAGATCTATTACTGCTATCACTCATAAACCATGAGATAGTTTGCTGGCAACATATAATCAAGTAAAATATATGGCTCCAAAGACCCCAAATCCCACACTTGATTCTTGATAGAATATTTTTCTTTCTCATTCCACTTAACCTTGATTTCCACCTGAAACATTCCTGTGTTTAAATATCCTGATTTTCATTTTATCTCTGCCTGCAAAATCTCAGGTTCCTCTTTGAGAAAACCTCATAAAAAGAACCCTTTGTGCAAGCCAGAACAGGAGGAATCCAAACAATTTTACTCACTGATGTGCAGCTTAGAATAGAAAGCATTCCCAAGAGTATAGAGAACGTGAAGTTCAATTTCACATCTATTTACTCTAGTGATGTTTCTGAATCTTGAAGCATCAATGATATATTTTCTTATTGTAAGTGCGAATGAAAGCTGCAGACTCAGTAATGAAACCCATTAGATTATTACCACAGCTAAAAAAGGACTTGCAGAATGTTTCTGTTAATTAGGATAAAATTGCATATTTGGAAACCTACATATCTTTCCTAGCCATATTTTTAACACCAAGGAAAAACATTAAAAAAACATAAGGCTAACACATCCAGTTTCAAGCACTGTGAATGAGGAAATAAAGAAATGACAATAAAATTTTGTGTTCTGAAAATGTTTGCTAGACTAAAAATGCCCTGGACTTTTGAATAATAAATAACATAACAA
>NC_056522.1:88770677-88790465 GCF_019175285.1 Sceloporus undulatus
TGTATAATAATAAATGAATAATAAATAACATAACAAATGTAATGTGCCTCATTACAGGCTAAAATTATACTTCCTTTGTGAACTAATGGCTACTAAGTGTTTACAGTGTATAATTCGAGATAAGAAATTATTTTATTCATTCTAAACGTTTGCTGCAGCAATACTAATCTTCCCCACATGGACTATTTTAAATAGAATATTTCTCAGAAACTTCCTATACTATTTAATTTAATTCATTAATGGATACACTGGGAATTCTCATTAGCCTACACCTCCTGTGCCAATATTTAATAGCATTGTGTCTGAACATGAATCTCATATTCTGAACAGTGACCATTGATAAAATACATTAGATTTACAAGTTCAGATGCAAGTTCACAAGCACTGGGATCATCCTCCCAATGAGGATGATCCCACATACTGTAAAATCCTTTATAAAATTCAGCCATTGTAGATCTTTTACAAAGCCTGCAAGTCAGAGAGGTTGGCACATGTTAGGGAGTGGGGGATGGAACCAGGAAGCAGAGAGGTAAAAGTTTAAGGCAACAGAGGAGACCTGTAACAGGAGCAGGGCAGATCAGGGAACTATGCATTGTAAGGCCACCTTTGCAGGGGACTCTATGGTTAATAGAGTTGATGGGGGGAAACGAGTATGTCCTGTGTATTTATTAGTTTCCATTACAGTATTATGGACATTTCCCCTTCCCTGTACAGATGGGTTTATGCAACTGATCCCCAAAAATGAAAAACGATATTATTGAGTTTGAAACTGTGCAGAAATGGTAAACCAAAATCATCAAGGGAATGTTTTCCTTGGAAGAAAGGTGACAAGATGTGTGCTGCTTAGCTTAAGAGGGGGGGAAAGATATGGCTGCTGCCACATTGCAGAATTGTCATGGCTTCATCCTGTGGAATCCTGGGATTTGTAGCTTGTTATGCCATCAGAGCTCTCTGACAGAAAAAGCTAAATATCTCACAAAACTACAAAGCCCAGAACTCCAAAGCATTGATTCATGGCAGTTAAAATGGTGTCAAACTGCTTTATTTCTTCAGTGTGGCAGTAGCCTTAGTCTCAAAGGTGCTGCAAGTTTCCTTTGGATTTAGTTATCTGGGAGTAACTTGCATTGAACTTTACGTACATTACTACTGAATGAACTTGTATAACACTACCTTTTGAATGGCCCACAAAACAAATATATACACATTAACTGCACATATTCCAGAATGGTAAACATATTAATCCGCTGCAATAAAAGCAACAAAGAATACTGGAGCATCCTAAAGATCAAAGCAATTGATTAGAACACAAGCTTTTATAAACTATAGCTCATTTCACAGATACAAGAACTGCTGCCCAGAATTTTAGGTATATACATACATAGAGAGAGAGAGAGAGAGAGAATGCACACATGGTTGTGGGTTGTGTGAGAGAAAAGGGATTGTTGACAATAAGATCAGAGATTACATGAGAAAGAATTGATGCAGTCACTAACATAATTAACAGCAGCCATGCTAAAAATGGGGTTGTTTGCTGTTAATACTGACTTTCTTGCATAGATGACCAAATTAATCTTTGTTTGATAGAGAAAGGTGGAAGCCTCTTAGCAAACTGTCCTTTTACACCAAAAATTCATCTGTTCTATAGGTTCAAGTGTCTCTAGACTAGAGGCTTGAATCAGGACGAGAGGTTGGTTGTCGTTGTTTTTAATTACACTGCATGTGTTTTAAAACCTGTCCATGTTTTGCTGTCCTTGTATTGCTGTTTATGTCTTGTGAAATACTTTGGCACATCTCTGTGGGAAAGTTACACACAAATTTATGTAAAAACAATGAGAATTAAGCAAGACCACAGATACTGAAAGTACAAAGAAAACAGTGGATTTTTGGGTTCTAGTTTGCATTACGATTCCTAGTTCTGACCTAGATTATATCAAAAACATAAATTAAGGCTGAAGTGCCCTTTCAGAACCCTTAAAATATTCAAGTAATTATGTTTTTATCAAGTTAATTGGGAAAGTCTTTATCTTATGGTTGTTTGGCTTTTGTTTTTGTTTTTTACTCTTCTAGCTATGCTTTTCAGGTCAAACACAAATAATTGACCACTAGGAAAAGCCGAATACCACACAGCGAGGGATTTTAAATCTGTAATAAATGTAGAAGGGCAGTTAACTTTCTCTTAGCCTTTACTTCAAGCTCAATGAAAGTGATTTCTTCTGGTGAAGGATGAAATTCATATACCGTAACCTTTAATGAAGCTATAAGAAATGAAGCAAAGACGAAACTCCAACATGAGTATGTGTTCTTGCACTCATAATATTAATCCTGAATCTTGAAAACAGTCTTGAATGTTGAGATTATGTGAATGTATATAATTTTCAATGCTACTGAAACATAGAAGACTCAGCTTGGTACAAATGATAGCACTTTAAACCTGAACCACCCTCCCCACATTTGAAATGTTCATAATTCATTATAATTACTAGAAAGCCTATGATTTACTAATATTTTGTGGGGGTTTGTAAGATTTAGAGCAAGTGCAACCTCTTAGTATAGGATTTTTTATGGCTTGCCCTCATTATGTCAACATGACAAACTAACCCTACTAAAACATGCCAAAATTATATAGGCTATGCATGGATTACACCAAAGGTATTTAACTTCTGACAGTAGTTCTTATATCAGCCTTTGCTATGGACAGGTACTTTACTTAATTCATTGCAAATCTTCAAAGTTAGCCTAATTGAGTTAAATGTTTTAAAGGAACGGTTAAAATTAATCCACCCTTGGCAATGTTGTACTGCAATATTTTTGTCTGTAGGTTAGTCAACATTTAAATGTTGGAAGGGAGAATTCCAAAAGAAAATCTGCATGTGTTTCATTGAGTACAGCAAAGCCTTTGACTGCATAGTTCATGAAAAGGTTTGGAATGATCTCAAAAAAATGGGAGTACCACTACATTTCATTGTCCTGATGCATAACCTCAAGACAAGAGGCTGCTGTCAGAATTGAATCCAGAGAAACAGAAAGTTCCTGATCAGCAAAGAGATCAGGCAAGGCTGCATGATATTACTCTATTTATTCAACCTGTGTGCAAAAAATATTATACACACTGTGGGCTTAGACTCAGAGGCAGAAGAAGGAACATTATTAAGACAAGATATGCAGATGACACAGTACTATAAGCAGAAAGCAACAATGACCTGGAGCAATTACTGAAAAAGGTCAAGGAGGGAAACACCAAGGCAGGCTTAATGTTAACCATCAAGAAAACAAAAGTAATGACCATGGAAAATCTACAAGAATTAATTCTAGATATCGAGAAAATTGAAATAGTAAAAAAACAAAAACAAAACCATACCTTCGATCAAACATTGATCATAGTGGAGACTGCAGTCAAGAAATTAGAAGAAGACCTCAGTTGGGAAGGGCAGCTATGAAAGAACTGGACAAGGTCCTCTTTTTTTAGAATTTTTTTATTATTTTAAAAGACAAACACATCATGTCTACTATACAACAAAACATGACCTAACCTAAAAAAGAAAAAAAAAAACGAAAACATAAAATGACTTCCTGTCTCTTATTTTGAATATTTTTCATTAGACTTATATTATGAACCTTCCATATTATAAATCCTTTAAGTTCATTGTAGTTATTTTGTTCTTTTTAAAAATTATTACATCATCAATACATCATTTCTGTTATACCATCATAAATATTATCAACATTTTTCTATTACTTGAATTATGATCCATAATTTCCCTCTATTCATTTTCCTGAGCAGTTTCTCTAATTATACATGTTACCATTTTACTCTTTGTTACTATTTATGTAATTTTCCCAGTACTTATTATTTACAATGTTTTAACTGTCATTATCATTTCATCTTATCTGAAGGTACTTCTCTAGTGGGTTCCAGTCCTCTACGAACCTTTTATTACTTTGATCTCTGAGCAAATATGTGAGTTTGTCGGCAGTCATCATGTCATAGATTTTTTTTCTTTCCATTCATTTAAAGTTGGAAGTGTGGCAAAAAGTTCCAATTTTTGATGAACAATGCCAGCATTCTTTGTTTGAACTTTTGTAGAATTTTGATAATTTTTCTGGTGAAAGATACCATCCGTATTGCAATAATAATTTTCTTTTATATCATAACTCAGTGTATGCTTCAATCTTATTTTCCAATTTTTTCCCATTGATCTAACATTAATGGGTTTTTTTCACATCTTGAGTCCAATTAATCATGTATTGTTTTATAGTTTCTTCCTCCATCACATATAGAGTTTAGATATTAGGTGATCTGTATTTTGTCTTATCAATTTGCTGAATTCTGTTTCTTCTTTCTCGATCTGTTGCAGTTTCATATCTTTTTTATATCTTTCAAGTATTTGACGATATAAGTACCAATTACAATTATAGCCTTGATCTATTAATTCTTCCATTCGTTTCATCCTAAATGATCCTTTTCCACAAATTATTAAATCCTCATATGTTATCCAATCATTAATTTTCATTTTCTCTCTTCTGAAAAAAGCCTCATTGGTAGATGTCCACTTTGGTATCTCTCCAACTAAAAATCTTCTATATTTTTGCCAGATTTGTAACAAGGATTTTCTTACATAGTGATTTTGAAATTCTTTATTTATTTTAACTTTATCATAAATCAAATAGGCATGCCAGCCGTATACGTTGTCAAATCCTTCTAATTACAGTAGTTTATCGTCCTTTAATTGTATCCATTCATTGATTGCCGCCAAGCCACATGCATGATAGTATAATTTGAAGTTGGGTATCGCCAATCCTCCATTTCTCTTTTTGTCTTGTAAGATTTTTAGTCGAACTCTTGCTTTTTTCTTCTTCCAAATAAAGGCATTAATCTCTTTTTCCCAAATCTTAAAAGGTTTGTCATTTGTGATTATTGGTAATACTTGAAATAAGAATAACCATTTAGGGGTAATGTTCATTTTGATTGTTGATATTCTCCTGAGCCAAGATAAATTTAATTTGTTCCATTTCTCCAAATCTCTTTTTATCTCTGGACAAGAGCCTAACATATACAAATATAACTCTGAACACAAAAGTGAGGATCGCCCAAGCCATTGTAATATACGGTTGTGACAGCTGGGCAGTGAAGAAAGCCAACAGAAAGAAAATCAACCCATTTGAGATGTGGTGCTGGAGAAGAATATGAAGGATATCATTGGTGGGGTACAGACCGCCCCTTTGGGGTGACTTGTACATACCCCTTTATTGCACATATTGGGGCCAGGGCAGCCTCACCAACAGCCCACAGGCTCCAATCTGGCACTTTTCAGGACCAGGGAGAAGTGACAAAATGCACTTCTCCCTGGTCCCAAAAAGGGGTGTCCTTGGGGTTTCATGCCCCAGGACACCCCAGGAGCCACTGCCAGGGGAGAAAGGGGCCACTTGGCTCTTTTCCCCTGGCGTCATTTCTGCAGCCATTTGGTGGCTGTAAGAATGAGGCGCACCCTCAGAAGGAGCTCCGTTTCGGAGCTTCTTCACACGGTGTGCCCAGGCCACCCTAAGCGACCTGGGATGGTGTGATGACATAACACACACGCCATGCCGTATGGATGCTGCACATGTGTGACATAATCATGGCAGCCCCCATGTGCATGGGAGGCTGCCATGATTACGCACCCGTCACATGCTAAGGTTAGGCCTAGTCTAGCACAGTGGCTAACCAACTGCCCATGGGAATCTGTCAACTGTTGAGATGCTAGACAGACAAGTTTTCTAATAAGCATTGTATGGAACTCATGGAATATGCTCTGTCTAGTAGACTCATAAAACCAGAAGACCAGAATCCTTTGTTTCAACATCATAAGAGGTCTGTTAGAAGAGATCAACTGTCCAGCTAATCCTAATCCAGTAACCTGTTTTTCATAGTGGTCAGAAATTGCTTTTTGGTATGAAAGCAATGGACCTCTTGTTGTTACATTCCCACAGCTTGTTTTGAGTTTGGAGTGTAAATCTACTGGAAACAAAAAGCAACAAACTTATTATTACTTGTGAACTGGTGAGATATTTTCTGCCAATATCACCAAGATACTGCTGACTCTGTATCATTTATGAGGACATTTGCTCAACTAATGCACTTCTTCTTGAAAGGACTTCTACAACTTAGAGCCTGTGCTGACCTAAGGGGTGGCCTGCAGCTGTGCTGTATCAGGGCTGTGGCAACTGCACACTGCAACCCTGATCTGGCCTTTCCAGGGAACAAAAAGGAGCCACAAAAAGCAGCTCCTTTTTGTGCTCTGGAAAGGGTATGATAGCTGTGGCACTGTGGCTTTAATGCACTTCTTTGGCGCTGTATCATGTAAACGCAGTGCCAGAGGAGTGCTGTGACGCTGCATGCTGTGTGGAGCAGCATCATGATGCCATGGGGGCAGAGTAGGGACATGCATCATATGGATGCCATGCCTGACTTCACCCTCAGGCCAGCCTTAATGGCCTGTCTGCACAGCCCCTTAGAAACACTGGATTGGTTGTCTGCATTTTTTCTATTGATCAAGTACTTCTGTGCTTGTTGTGTTTATGTGCTTTGCTTCACAAAGGAGGATGAAAGCAGTTTTGTATAGGGACTTTCATGCAAACTGCAGAAGCTATGATTTCAAAAAAACCCTCTCTTTCTTACACTAGAAATTCCAGATTTCCCACCACCACCACCACCAAAGGAATAGGTAATACACAAAATAATACACATTTTTCTATTTATACACTGATTTATATACAGAAATGTTCATTTGCCTTCTTTTTTATTTGTTTCTCATTTGTCATCCTGCCTCAGGCAGCAGGAGAGAAGTGATTGAATTGGCAATGATAAATCATTATATAGTACTGGGCTGGCTGGTATGGGATTCATTCTTCCTTTTTCTCCATTGTATGGAAATTTGCAAAAGCAATACAACACTTTCCACATAAATTATGTAACTCTCTACATAGGTTTTTATGATTGTTGATTCTTCCAGCTCACAAGCAGGGAAAATATCAGTCTAGTGTAAGGAATCTGACAGATTTTAGCCCCTTGAAACAGAGCCCTTTAATACTACACAATTATAATACTATGATTCCACTTTAAGTGGCCTGGAAATATCTTATGGCATCCTGGGACTTGGAGTTTTAGAGTGGGGTATTTAGAATTCTCATCCAGAGAACTCCAGTGCCTCATCAAACTGTAACCACTAGCAATCAAATGGAAATCATAATGTTATCATTGTGTAGTGTGAAAGCACCCCTATTAACAGTAGAATCTATGGTAGATTTTGCTGCCATCCTCAACTGAGAATGATAAACGTTGAACATTTTGCCCCTGAACCTTAAAATACTATATGAAATGGTTTAGACTCCCTTTCAAGTTAAAATGGCAGTGATCACAGGCTTCACAATAAAGTGAATATCTGTCATGACCTCTTGTGGCAGTCAATACCATAAATATTTTATGCATTCTGTGAAGAAGTGTTTTCTTTTGTCTCTCCTGAATTTTCTGCCAGTTAGTTTTAGGAGATGAGCTTGAGATCTTGTCTTATGAGTGAGGAACAGATCTATCTCTCTTCCAGCTCTCCCACTTTCTCTGTCCTGTGGACATCCATATAAATTTCTGTGACATCCTGCATACGATTATTAGGATGTGATCCCCACCAAACACAGCTGGACTTACTTCTGAGTAAATTTGCATTGGTACCTGCTGTAAATCCCCCTCTTCTTTTCTAGATTAAAGCAAACAATGAATTCAAATAGTGAAAGGAAACTCAGGAAGCCTAGAAGTGCATTTTTGTAAGGTAAATATTAAGAATACAAAGTATTATTTTTTTAAAAAAAAAATCACTTCCCATTTCTCCTTAAATTGCACTGCTCTGGCATTGAAGGATTCAGATGAGTGCAATGCTGCAGCTTCCATTTTCTCATTCTTGTCTTTTAAGAAAGAAACTGACAGGTTATTTAAATCTGCCATGTTTCATTCTAAATAATTGAAATATTTATTCTCTAGGAGTTCTTCTCCCAGATGTTGCCTTAAGAGTAGGTGTAGTTCTCTAAGGGGCAGAGACAACAACATTGCATAAACAATCATTTCAAATCCTTCATTCAAAGAGAGGGAGAGGAGGGGGGTTGTGTCTGTAACAGAGCATAACAATGGTTGTCATCATAGTTCACTCTTACTTTCTGTTCAGCTTCAGAAGCGTTCTGGAAAGCTTCTCATTCTCCCAATTTATATGTAAGAAATTAAGGATGGCTAATTCACATCACCCTTGGTTTTATCAGTAGGGTTACACTGTTATTAAATGTCTCTCATAAAATTCTATACTCATTTATAAACATTACTTGTGTTTGTTGCATTGAGATTCACCAAGAAAATACATCAAGTACAGAACTGGGCAGAGGATGGTAGCTGGTTAACCACTACTACTGACAGAATGGTTTCCAGCAGTGGAAGAAGGGTGAAGTTATTGCCCATCCCCACTAGAGTTCCTCCTGTGCCCTAAAAAATCTGCTATCAAATTCTCCTCTAAGGAGAAGAAAGGAATGTGAGGATTTTGTGCATAAAAAGTTGGATTTCTGCCCAACAAACCCAAAGGTTTGTTTCTAGACTGTTTTTGGTTTTGTATATTCAGTGTAGACAATGAGGAAATTGAAATAGTAAAAGAGTTCTTGTACCTTGGATCAAATATCCATCAGGAAGGAGACTGTAGTCAAGAAATCAGAAAAGACTAGAAATGGGAAGGGCGCCCACTGGGACGTAGCCAGGATTTTGGGAAGGGGTGGGTGGGTGCAGCATTGCAGTGCCATGCACATGCCATGGGCACATGTGCCATTAATTATGTTAATGGAAGGGGGATCTGGACCCCATGGACACCTTCATCCTTGGCTACGTCCCTGACAACTATGAAATAACCAGGAAAGATCCTAAAGAGTAAAGACATACAACTGAGCACTAAAGTCAGAATCATCCAAGCCATTGCATACCCCATCACCCATACGGATGTGAAAACTCCATAGTGAAGAAAGCAAATAAGAGGAAAATCAACTCATTTGAGATGTGGTGCTAGAGAAGAGTGCTGAGGATGCTATGGACAGCCAAAAAGACAAACAAATGGGTCCTTGAAGAAATCAAGCCTGAACTCTCCCTGGAAGCTAAGATGATTAAACTGAAGCTATCATCATGAGAAGGCATGATTCATTAGAAAACACAATAATGCTAGGAAAAGTAGAAGCTACTAGAAAGAGAGGAAGACAGCATGGCAGATGGCTAGACCCAATTAGGGAGGACACAGGCATGAGTCTGCAAAACATAAGCAGAGCAGTGGAAGACAGGAAGTCTTGGAGATGTCTCATCCACAGGGTCACCATGAGTTGGGTCGATTCAAAAGCAGTTGACAACAAGAATTGTGGAAAAACGTCTGCCCAACTCATAGAGGTAGCTACTCTTTTCCATGTTTTGTCAAAAATAATATCCACTTATTTCAGTAGTATCAGTTCCCAAGGAAGTCAATGTAGGCCTGTAGCTATACATTTTCTCCCCTAGGGTCTCTCACTGAAAACAAAACAGATGTTAGAGCACTTTTGTACAAACACCTTTTTATCTCCCAAATGACCCATTTAAGCACATGGAAGTAATTCATTAAAATTAATTAGTTGCCTGTGTAGCAGTTTGCATGTTGGTCTAGTATTTTGGGTTCAAATCCCTGTTCAATCATGGTAACGAACTGGGTGGTCTTGGGTAAGTCACACTCTCTTAGCCTCAGAGAAAGGCAATAGCAAACCTTCTTTGAAGAAATCTTACCAAGCAAACCCTATGATACATACGTTCACCTTAGTGTCACCATAAGTCAGAAATGACTTGAAATGACACAATGACACAACAGCTTAAAGAGAACAGTTTTTGAACCTTTTGAAGCAACATTAACAGTGTGAGTGACAATTCATGTCTTGCATTCCTTCACATTAATGTTTCATTTTAATTTGTTAAAGGGACTAGCCATTTTTGCCAATTACAGAAATTTTAATTAATATTTTGAATGTAAAAGTAGTATGCTATTCTGCATTAACATTAACAGTGATGGCCAGTATTCAATATTAACTACTTAGTTAAGTAAAATTAACAGTTACAATGAGTAACTCTAGGTAGCTGTTCCATATTCGCAATTGCTATTTGGTCACAATTGTGATGCTATTTCCTCCATTGTAGCTCCATCCTAACCCCATCAGCTGCACGGGGAGAAGGAAGTCCACTTCTTAACTAAGTAGATGATGTAGAAAACAAGCCAATGTTTCTAAGCTCTGGTCCTTTTATTCTTAGATATTATAACCCCAGATGTTCTGGATATTCAACTCAAAATGAAAACCTCATTGACATTGTGAATGGGAAATACATCTAACAGTACTGTACAAGTCTGTAATATTAACATTTGCACAACCCAAGCTGATGCACATATGTGAAATGATGCAGATGGAAATATCTCACTAGTTTTCCCAAGGCAGAAAATATCTGTTGGTCACTTCTGGAGCTCTTAGATTAGGAATAACGAGTTACAATATGTATACAATGTTACAACCTTAGTAAAGTGTAGTGAAAAGAGACACGTTCACCTGTAGATTCTTGCTCTTTTTGCTATTGATTTCACACATCATCACATGCAAATTCCCTTCAGTTAATATGTGAATTAAGATACCAGTGGCCACATAAACAATAATGGCAACCAACAAAACTGATGAGTTATGATTTTCTTCCATGTCTTCCCAACAGGGAAAATACTGTTCACATCAGTGGCCAAAAGCCTGATAATGAATCCCTTTGTGTTTACCAAAAGGCTGAAGCAAATTACCCCTCCTGGAAGGCGGCCATGCTGAGAGACCCAGCTTATTCATTATACATGCAGATTGGGCTGTACTAACTTTTTAGGAGGCATTGCATAGTGCAAACCATGACTTTCCGATGTTGTCAGCAGGTTTTCTGTTCTGTACAGCAGCAACCCAATTAAAATGGCCATCAAAGCAGGGCTGAACTGCATTAAACAGTGTCTCATTAATGTCATATTCAGTTTAGTGGCACAATGTTGAAGATGTTCATTACACTCTTCTTCTAAATTCTGACCTTGTGGATAAGTGTTAAAAATTATATTTACTTCTTATGTAAATAGAAGCATTGAACTTTGCATTTTCTAATACACGTTCCATCTCTACTCATCCCTGCTCCCTGCTGCACAAACATATTCAGTTTCTAATGGAGTTCTGTCTTTCAGCATTCATCACTTTAACTGCTGCCAGAAAGCAAGAAATTTGTAGTCTCCCCACCCCAACACACACACATCCCTCAAACTTTGTTGCTTTCTTTCCATAAAACAGTATTGGGTAACTTTTGGCCCTGCACGTACTATTTGCCTGCAATTCCCATCAGATTTACACAGCCTAGCCAATGCAATTCCCATAAGCCTCAGACAGCACAGCCAACATATTTTCTAGCAAATACTGATGTCGCTGCATATACCAAAACTGTGATTAACTTTTTATGTTGTAACTTCTTGTTTGCTCCAGTGAATATTGACAACAGTTATTTCCAACAAAATTTTATATTTTGATCTGTAATTTTCACCACTGTTATGACTACATTTTCCCAGAATTTCTGAATTGCCAAACATTCCAGCCAAAGATATACATAAGTCCATTTCTGTCAACATTTTCTCCAGTTCCATGGAGAAATACTGTTTACAATTTCACTGATGCATAATGCCACCCACGAAGCAATTTTAGTATAGGAATGACACCTGAGTTCCTAGAGGAGATAGATTATCTAAATACTATGCAGTCTGGCTTCATGCCTGGTTATTGTAGGTTCCTCTGCACATAGACCTTCTCTCCATGCTCAGCAGACTTTTCTTTAGATGGTCACTTTCTGCAGGTAGGGAATGATGTAGAAGGGAATTGGGTGGATGGACATAGCATATTCCTATCTTCATGTATTGATTTTAACTTTTTGTGATTGCCTGAACTGGGCTTACACCTGTCTGTCTGTCTGTCTGTCTGTTGGAAGGAAGGAAGGAAGGAAGGAAGGAAGGAAGGAAGGAAGGAAGGAAGGAAGGATCAATCCACACTGTCAGGAAATGACCTGCTTCACCCTTGTCCTATCAAAATATGGAGAGATTCTGGAACTGTTCACGTCCACCTTCTTGTGAAGCTCCACTCATCCTTTTTCCTCCTGGAAGTTTCACCCTTTCTTTCTCTTGGCTGCTAGGTGATGCTTCTGTTAGAAAGGTTTTATTGCTAATATTTTGGCAACCTATGTATCTCATATCACTTGCTCTGGGTGAGCCAAATTTGAAGCTGGATCAATTCAGAGAGAGGAAGAGAGAATATATCCTATATCAACTCTTCTGAAAAAGCAAACACATAGTTCTGATTAGATTCATTGGCAACTTTCTGTCTTCTTATACATACAAATTAACACCATCACACTGGAGGACTATACAATGATTAATGATGAGTCTCTGATTGCTGATTTAAATGTTTCTTCATTTCCAATGAAGAGACTTTTAAAAAATCCACCAGAATTTTGAGGGGGGCTAATTTGTCAGCCTCTGGGCACTTTCAGTTACATGTGTTATTTATTACCTGCACTGTGTCTTCTAATTTACTTTCAACATCATTAATCCATAAGTCACTTTAAAGTTTCCTGTTCATATGTTCCCCCAAAGTCTTTGGAATTGGGTTGGAGAAAAATCCTAGTAAATACATGTTAGCAAAATTTCCATTTTCTTATCAAATTGACATTAAATTAAAATGTTACAGTTAGAAGTAACTCGCTCACTGCATACCTTCTATCTCTTCCTTGAAACAGTACCTTCTCCCATTCCACTTTTTGATATTCAAACAGGTCTTGATTTTTCATTCTTGGGTGGCTAAAATGATTAATCATATCTCAGATTGTTAATATTGGTGATCCAAATAATGGATGATGCAGTTTAGTTATGACATTCTGTTTTACTTTGATCTCTGGAGATCAAACATTACTTTATTATTTAGAGACTGGATATCTTGTCAGATTCAGATGGGTCATTTAACTCTCAAGAAACTCCATCCTCATCCTATGGCCAGGTAACTTGGAATATTTATTAGTGCCTCCCAGACTTGTTGTCTGTGTAGTATATTCTTCCAGCAAGCATGTGAAGGATTTTCTGGCCTACTGAAGGTATGCTTGTTATTCCCATCAACCTACCTAAAAGCAATGGTGGGGGGGGGGGGGCTGGTATACTTCACCACCTCTAGGTATGGTATATTTCAGCACATAATATGTAGCCAAGTCTGCTTGAAGGCACACACACGAACCAGGATACTTTGGGTCCACAGCCCCTTCTGGTAGAACTCTAGCCTCAACCCCAGCATGCTTCTTCCCCACCTCCTGCTTCTCAAAGTTTTGGTATCAGTGAGGGACCAGCTGTGGATGGTCCTACAGCAAACAGGGGGAGGGGTATCAAGGTCACATTTTCCTTCCTTTAGGTGTCCCCATCCTTTTTTTTTTCTCAATGCATCATTGGAAGTGATCTGATATACCAAAAAGGATATGTCTTCTTGGAGACTATATAAGCATGAATAGCCTCTGGATCCTTTGGGTTAGATGGCAGCCATTCAGCAGCAGGAACCTATTTCTAACAGAGGTTCAGCATTGGGAGAGCTCCCATAAAATCTGGGGCAACTGTGAAAGCAGTAACCCTAAAACCAAGGCTGGATTTTCCAACCTCATACTATGTGACAGTAGGATCACTTGTTTAATGTCTTTTGAGTGTTATATAATAATCTTTTAAGAGAGTTATCTTGAGCAAACGGCTTTGGAACTTGGATTGGCCAAGGCTTTCATCTATTATCACACCTGTTTTTTTGTCATAGAATCATACAGTTATAGAGTTGGAAAGGACCCTCAAATAGTCCAAGGCATTTTTCTTTAATCAAAATTATCTGAGATGAGAAGCCAATCTGTAACCACAGTGTTATTTAGAATATTAATCCATGATTTCAGAAGTTTCAGTCACAGTTTATAGGAAATGCAGAATTCTGTTCTGCCTTTGCCCAAGGGACAGTGAAACTGCATATATCAAAATACCAAATTGGGAAGCAGATAAGAGTAGTTCTCAGTCGGAGCTCTCACTATCACCCACTGCTAAAGAAAGATTCAACTGCCAGCCTGCTGACTTCAGCAGATGGAGGAGGAAGATACCATTTTGTTCTTCACCTGTAAGTTCCTATCACCACTTACTATATTGAGGACAGCATAACAAGCCTCCCTTCTCGATATCAAACAGTCTAAGATTTCATAAAATTGCTTCTTCTTCAAGTGTTTAAAAGGTCTGGCCAACTCCAGCTTTACAGGCCCAACTCTCCACCTGTATGTGAATGGGAAACATTCAGCAAGAAGACACATCCAGACAATCCATCCTAACTCCAAATGGCATAGAAGCTTTGTTTTCTTGCTTGAGGCCCTATTGGAATAGGCACATGGACAGATCAGCCTGCAGAATCCCCAACAGCAGTAAAATAATGGCATAAATCAATACTAGGACTATTACTGGCCAGCTTCTTAACCTGGCCAAAATTAACTTATGGAATATGCTGGGGAAAATGGGGTGAGAGACACTGACAAGTAGTTACTGGCTCTTCTTCTACCCCAATCTATATCCAAGGATTTCAGGGTGGCATTGAAGCAAATCAATTAATTTTTTAAAATCTGGTACAATCTGATACAATGTATGATAATCAATAATGAGGAAGGAAGCATCACCTTTTCTTTAATTTAATTTCTAGGAATGTTCTGAGCACAGGGAGAATGTAAGCGTATCCCTTTCCTCCCCATCCATAGCACATCCTTCTGTCAGTAAAAGAACAAAAATTATCTTGCCTGTCAGTGGGAATTTTTTTAAACATTCAAAGCCTTCCACTGTGGGTGGTTGGGAAAATCAAAGCTAGGAGGTGAGGGATGATGTCAGTTTCCCTAATATTATGATCCTCCACGAGAACATCTCCATCAGATCTGTAGACATTAAAAAATCAGAAGGTGAAATTGAATGTTGCTTGGCCTTTGCCTGGCTTTAGATAAATTATTAGATAAATTCATGGAGCATGGCAATAGTCATGATGGATGGATGCAACCCTGCAAGTTCAAACACCAATGACCACTGAATACCAGTAGCTTGGAAGTTACAAGCTAGTAACTAGTGCTTTCATAAGCACTAGTTACTAGCTTGTAACTAGTGCTTATGAAGTAACTAGTGCTTTCATAATTGCTTGAGGTCTTCAGAAAGTCGTGTGTTTGGTCACTGTAGGAAACAAGATGCTTGTAGTAGATGGATCATTGGTCTAATTCAATGTGGCTTTTACAGTGCTCTTGATTCCACTTCCATTTAATGGATTTTCCCTTGGATCACACTAGACTTCCTTCCAGCAGCTGCATTTGTCCTGCCCTATCTATGCTGAAAGGGAAAGATCTTATGCACACACACATATCCAAGAGATTGGAAAATGTACTTTGTGGTTCTTGATGGCAGGGGGATTCTGGAAGTTGTAGTCTAAAAAGAATATATATGTTACAAATATAATTATCAAGAATCTCTTTATCCTAGACAGAAATATACTTCCCCTGCTAATGTTGAAAATTTGCTATAAACCCCCATAGTTAGAGAGATAACTATGTTTTTTATAAGACTGGAAACACTACCAAGTTATACCACAAGAACAAACAAGCAATGAAAAAATTTAATGAAACAAAAATGACCTACTTTTAATCACTAGAATAAAAAAAGAAAGCATATTCAAGTTACATTTCTTATCATTTGAGCTTTTAGCCATAGTTACATATCCTTTCAGTTTATATCTGAAGTGTGCTAGATCTTTAAAGCTCAATATAAAAATGATGATGTTGTCAGCTCCCCCTTGCAATGGATAACAGTCATGTTTCCCATTTTTAACTACAGAGATAAACAGTTTATGATGTATATGAACTATAGACTGAATACCATAAATGGGATGAAGATATATAGTTCAAGGCAAATAGTTATGCTTAGCAGGAGTTTTACAGGTCCTGTCACAACCCCAGGAGCCATTAAGTTTTCAAATGCACTTCCTTGGTGACATCTTTGCCCTGTAGTAACGTGACAGGAATACATGGCTAAAACCTGCCCTGACTTGCATCTTTCTGGGTCCTATTACATTCCATCCCACTTCCATAACTTTGTAAACACATTTTATCTTTGAGCGGTTATTATCATGCCATATCTGCCCTCCATAACTGCCATCCGCCGGCCTGAGAGGGAATTCACCAGGCAGGTCCAGCTCCATCAGGGCCAGCCTGAAGGAAGGAGACTCCGCACTCCATAACTGCCATCCGCCGGCCTGAGAGGGAATTCACCAGGCAGGTCCAGTTCCATCAGGGCCAGCCTGAAGGAAGGAGACTCTGCCCTCCATAACTGCCATCCGCCAGCCTGAGAGGGAATTCACCAGGCAGGTCCAGCTCCATCAGGGCCAGCCTGAAGGAAGGAGACTCCGTCCTCCATAACTGCCATCCGCCGGCCTGAGAGGGAGTTCACCAGGCAGGTCCAGCTCCATCAGGGCCAGCCTGAAGGAAGGAGACTCCGCCCTCCATAACTGCCATCCACCGGCTTGAGAAGGAGTTCACCAAGCAGGTCCAGCTCCATCAGGACTAGCCTGGAAGAAGGAAGAGCCCTCCCTCCAATCCATCTGCCTTGGTCCAGGCCTCAGAGGGAGAGAAGAACCACTGGACCTCATCCCCTTTCCCTCCATCATTCCCTTCTCCTTTTGTTTCGTGTCTTTTAGATTGTAAGCCTGAGGGAAGGGAACTGTCTGATTAAAAATAATAATTGTAAGCTGCCCTGGGAGCCATTAGGGCTCAAGGGCGGGATATAAATACCTAAATAAATAAATAAATAAATAAAATACTGCACCAAAGAAGTGGATCTATATCCACAAAAGCTCATGCAAAAAAAAAAAAAAAAAATCAGTCCTAAAGATACTCCCACATTTTTTATTTATTTCCCCCCTCTCCCTTCCTTCCTCCTTTAAATGCTACAAGAGATTAACATGGCTACTTCTCCAAATATTGCCTTATGTAGTTTCAGATGAAATGGCTGTGTACTGATTACCCAGCTGAAAAGATAGATCATATTCATTAACAAGAGGGAAAGCAAATAATTTAATTACAGTACTTAATTATATAGGTTAATCAGTTAAGAAGGATGGACAAAGATGCAGATAGCACAGGTTGAATGTGGGAAAGACAAGGGCCGATAGGCAGGGAACAAAGCAAAGACATCATTCAGGATTCAAGAAATGGGGCAGGATGAAGGAAACCAAGAAAATGAACCATACAGGTCTGAAGAATAGCAAGGACATTGATAGTAGGTAGGAGCGTAGTTAGTGTAGCATAGTTGTTGTTTTGTACTTCCAAGTCATTTCTGACTTTTGGCAACCCTAAGGTGAACCTTTCATAGGGTTTTCTTGGCAAGTTTCTTCGGGGGGGGGGGGGGCTTGCCATTGCCATCCTCTAAGGATGAGAGAATATGAGTTGCCCAAGGTCACCCAATGGGTTTTTATGCTTGAGCAAGGAATTTAACCATGATCTCCAGAGTCATAGTCCAACACTCAAACCATTACACCACACTAGCTCTACATAGCATAGTTAGCCAAACCCACACTACACATTACATCGTGGTTTTGCTTTTGGCTATCAAGGTGTTTTGGTCTAAAACTCCCACTAGTCTACCCAACAAGGCCAATAGTAAGGGACTGTGGGAGGTGTAGCCCAGTACATCTGGATAGCAGCAGGTTCCCCATCTTTCCATTGTACAGAATGTGTAGAATGGTGATGTCCTTGGTTGTTGTTGTTTTTGTCTTTAATTAATTTGAGTTTGTATCTTTAGCAAGAAAGACTTAATATGTTTTATTAATGATCTATTAGATTGAAAATTTAAACCATTTATGTTGCTAGGTGAGGGAAATATTTAACATATTAACATTCTTAAAAAGTTACTGTTATATTAATTGTTAACATTGTAAATCATGGCATATCAAACAAAATGGCATATATTACACTGGTCAATACCACTGCTTGCATGTGGCATTTTGTTACTGGATCTTTCAGAAGACCATGTCTGGGGATTTATGTTGCCTTCTCCAACATGGCCTTTTTCACTTGCATGCAAACTCACAATGCAATTTCTGTCTGAGTATAATGGGTTTTATAGTCCTGCAAATCTGGAAAGTCATAAGTTGAGGAAAGTTGTCCTAAAGCATGGGTAACGAACAAACTGTACAATTACGTTTTGCCACTGATCTGCTCTTTTCTTCTTTCAACTCTAAGCCACTCCACCCTTCCAGCCATGGCAACATGCATGCTACTAGAGAACTGTGGTTTCTGTTTAGGGTCTGGCATGGATGTTCACCTGAGCAGCCATGTTAGACCCTAAACAGGCCATCCAGAGGCCCCAGCAATGCCCTCCCCCCAGCAGCAATCTGGCTGGGCAACAGGCAGGCAGGTGGATGGCTGAGGTGCAGGTGAATGAGGCAGTGAGAGAGGAGGGCAGACCACCACTGCCCCTGTCCGCACTGAGTGACACCAACCACAGTAATTCCACTGGCTCTTTAAACAGTTCGCATGAACCACAGATCCTGGAAAGGTTACATATTGGCCATTCCAGGCTCTCTAGTTCATACACACTGTCCAAACAGCTGGCAGCACGGTGGAACAGATGCTATCCTCATCTTTTTGGGCCACCATTATGTGCAGTATTTCTGTGTCATTAATGAGTGAATCCCAAAAATCAGGTGAATGCAAATGACAAAAGAAGTCCCATCTGATTTAAGGGTTTTGTTAGCTTTTAGGGGGATGACATTTTATTCTGCAGAAATCCAGACCCTAAACATGATTTCCAGTCACCCGATCAGCACACCAATTTTTCCCAGAATACATCCCAATCTGTCCCTATTTTAGTATTTATTCTTGATGTAAATAATACTGGTTAGTTTCTTCTATGCATTAAAACAGCCAATATAACCAATACATTATCATGATTTCAGCAGGCTACCACTATTTAATTGCACAGAGAGATGATAGTATTTTAGGAGAAATTGTTACATTATATAGAAGTAATTATATTATATGCGTTGGAAACAGGCATTGAATGTCTCTCATAATGCTAGTAAATCTTCAGTTCTCTGTGTTTATGTACTCTTAGAGAGCTTTATAAAAATATATTTCCTCGCTAAGATAACTTTTCTAACAACTCAATACTTTTCTGCAGTATAATTATAGAACTATGCTTTTTTAAAAGTGTATCAACAATATATACACTTCCAGACAGACCAAATACTATTTTTTTTCAGCTGCAAGAAACCCTGCAATTAATTTCTTGGGTTGTACTTGAACCACATTCTGAAAGTCATCGTTTTCTTTTAATGTCATCTGTTTAGTTAGGTATAGAGTAATGTACAGCCTTGATGGCATGAGATCCTGTCTGATCATAGGAGCTAAGCAGGGTCAGGCTTGATTCACACTTGGATGGGAGATTGTCAGGGAATACCAGGTGCTGTAGGCTATATTTCAGAAGAAAGCAACGAGAAACCTCCTCTGACTATTCCTTGCCTAAGAAAACTCTGTGAAATTCATTGAGTTGCCATAAGTCAGAAGGCAATTTGAAGACACATACATACAACAAGCCATGTATACATAAATGCTGCAATCACTGCTTACATGGGAGTCACTCCCAAAGGGAC
>NC_056522.1:88790475-88806504 GCF_019175285.1 Sceloporus undulatus
ATTATTATTATTATTATTATTATTATTATTATTATTATTATTATTATTATTCTTTATTTCTAGAGTGCTGTAATGATACACATATATACTATACTAATTATACACATATATACTATGAAGACTGAAAGAAAACTTACTCCTCAAAGGGACTTACTTCTGAATGAACAGGTGCAGGACTACATAGTATGGTACCTTGACAGACATAAACTGTAAAGCTTCAGTACATAGGCTGCACTTTGACATATATTTCTCATTGGACAGTATCTTCAGTAAGTACCACTGAATATAGTGGTTTAATTCACAGTAAACCAGAGCTGAGAAAAGTTTAATTTTAAACTAAGACTCTCAGAATTCCCCAGACATTATTGAACTATGGTAGCAACTTCTGGAGTAAGCACACAAAGGAGTATACTATGAAGACTGAAAGAAAATAGGGGTGGCATGTTCTATGTTTTAAATCCAACTTGCAACATATATTTTAAAGAAGTGAGTGCAACTTCTATGTGGATTGTCTAAATTAAAGAGAAAATAGGCTTTAATATAGGAATACTATCTAAGGATAAGAAAGTTACTTAGTATCAGAGATATGAAATAACCAGTTAAAATCAACTGTATTATCAATTAAGTTAGACAATTTCTAATGAAAATGCGCAACTCAATTACCTCTGTTTTTAAACCTAATTTGTTGAATTAAGTTGGAATTTCAGCATTAACTTAATTCTAGAATTAAGCTATTTTAATTAAGTTATGAATTAATTAAATGAGAGACAGTGCTAAGTAGCCAACATATGTGATTCTCAACTGGTTCTTGATCCAAAGCCTAATTCTCCAGGATGTTTGCAAAACTACTTGCATTTCATTAGCAGTTCAGGGATGGGAAATTACAGAGTCTAGGACCTTTACTGCACCAGCTTGTTGATCCACCACAATTGCACTAGTTTAAGAATGGAAGCATACCAGTTTAGCATCATTTCTCATCATACTTTCCCCCACACTAATTCTTTGGCAATCTATGGTCATGTGATCTGTGTTCTGCACTGCCAAATGTTGCCTTCTGCAAAGAAGGGAGGAATGATCAATAGGAGCAAGATTGAGATTCTATTGCCATATTTTGCCCATCCAAAAAAGGGTGCCCTGCAGTAATAAATGGAATGTAAGGCAGCAGCAGGACAGACATGATGTTGTGTGATAAGAACCAGCCAAAGGCACTTTTATCCTATAAAAATTCCACTTTTATAGCTTTGTGCAATAAAATCTTTACTCACATGATCCAATGTTTTAATTTTCCTGTAGTTAATGATTACAGAATGATAGTTAGCACCAAGGTTAAAAGATTTTAAACTATCAGATAGTTAGGACTGCTTGAAAGGGGATGGTCTTTTTGAATCCACAGAGGCCTCCTGTGTTCTACACAAGACTCCTTTCTGAGGAAAATGAATTTTGAATTCTCAGCACTGGAACTTTTGCTAATATCCACATGAGAATTAGTAAACCAAACCAGTGCTTCTTAAGCTATCTGCTGGCAAATCTCCCCCTGTGCCCAGGGACAATTACAATATTTGTGTCCATTGTCTACAATTGCTTGTTTCGTTCCTGGAAACTCTCCAGGGACCAGCAGCAAATTGCTTAAGGACTGGTGCCTGCTCACTTTGAATAGCACTGAGTTAAAAATAGGGCAGACTTGAAGTGAAGTGGAAAACAAGAGAAGAATTTGAGGTGGGATGGATGAGAAATTGGATTTTCAAACATTCATGCTGCTCATTCCTTCTCTTGCAATAGAGAGAGGCAGATAGAGGCAGTAAAACAATGAATGAGTTTTTTAAAAACTTCATTAGTTGAATGAAGTTAAGGCTTTCAATGCAGGCATTTAACTTACAGTTAAATAGCTATTTAATATAAACCTAGGGCCCAAGCAGACAAGTCAAAATAAAGCTGCTTCAGGTCACTTTGGAGGTATACTGTTTAAATGACACATGCATCTTAAGAGGCCAAAAGCTGTGTCAAAGCTGTGCTCCAGTCCTTAGAACTGGAACGTGACTTTGGTGCAGCTTCCAGCCCCTTAGGACACATGCATCATATAAACAGCATATCTCCAAAGTGACCTGAAACAGCTTTACTTTGGCCTGTCTGTTCAGGCCCTTAATCATTTTCACTCCCTTCTACTGTATATGCAGTTGAATTTTAGATAATTTAATACAGTATATAATGATACACTAAACGTATTAACCCTTTTCTACCAATTTGTCTAGTTAAGGATGCTATACTAACTGAATGCCATTCTCTGGAGATGACTACGGGGGAGGAGGAAATGAAACTATCAGTTTACATCACAGATGGGGACTGATTAAACTACTCAAAAGGAAAGACAGCCTGCTCAGCCTAACTATCTAATACTATTACTGCTTCTCCCTGTAGTCTATCTTGATTCTTTGTGCAACACGTAGTTGCACTGTTCTCCACTTGCAAACATTCTTGCTTTGGCTTTCTGTGTGACACAGTCTGAAGAACCTTTCTTGTGGCATCTTAAAACAGTCTAACTTACACATGTGTGTAGATCACATGATTCCTATCACTCTGAGAACTCAAAACTGAAAATGTGTGAATTAGTGTCATTCACCACTATCGTGAACACAAATATCCCTGAATAAGATCAAATAGAGTTGATGATGCAATGTTTCATCTATGATGTGTCAACCACAACTGCAAACTGCCATATGATAAACACTTTTGTGAAACTGAACTTTCAGTTTTGCCTCCAGCATCCCTGTAAGATGGTGAAGTACTAAGGTAAGGTGGTAAGGTGAATTGGCTAACATTAATTATGTCATGAGATCAGTCCTAGATTCTAGATGGAGAGATAAAATTGACATTTTTCCAACAATGGTCAGATAACTGAGCTGAATTTCTAAATAGTGAATTAAGGCAGACCTTTATGATGCCTAAGCTTTGACTATCAGCTGAAAGCTGGCAAAAAATTAATGAAGACACATAACATGATGTTGCACACATTGGTGTCACCAGGTGGTCTTCAGGTGTAAAAATTATCATTTTTACTGGGAAGTGAGACTTCTGGGCAGTTGGAGGGTGGTTTACATCACTCACTGAAAGTCTCCACTATCACTAGCTAGGCCAGTACTCATACATTTGCTTTCTCTCAGTCTAGGCTTCAAACAAGTTTAGCAAATGTAGATTCCCTCTGCTTGACAATCATTTATCGAAGTTGCCAAGGACTGGATTCCTACTCCACCATGCATCAGAAGCCGTGTGGAGAAACACTAATTTGTAGCAGATTGTGTGTATGCATGTATGTGTGTGATGGAGAAATGAGTTTATTGCTTTAGATTTCTGTGTTAAATATCGAGATTTTGTGCCTAGCTTTAACACCATAGAAAGCAAAATGCCGTGTTGCCAGGTGATTTCCACATCAAAACCACTCTGGCTCGGGGACATCACTAGAAGGGTATGGGGTGATGCAGACCACACCAAGTGACACCGCTCTCCAAACATCTGCCTTTTGATAGAAATGGGCTGTGGCCTTCACCTGGTCCCTTTAAAATGATGAAGGGATACTGTGAGTGGGGTGAGGCTCAGTGAAAGGAGAAATGAGAGGCTCCAGGTATTTTTTTAAATGAAATTTTAAATTAAATTTTTTTTAAAAAATTCTCTTAAAACATCACATTTTACAAAATTTTCACAGTAACCACATGAAACTATTTACATGTGAATACATTTAGGCTGTGCATATGATATTGTAGTTTAAGGGTATAATTTGAATTTTGCTAGTTGTTTATGTCACAACTATTACCATTACATTCGGTGATACAGGGGAATTACGATTTATGAATAACATTCATACAAAAAACATCACTAAGGATTCTGTATGGTGTGGTATGGCAGGAGGTCAATGTGTGTGTGTGTGCATGGGGAGTTACCACACTGGGTGACACCAACCCTAGCAATGCCACTGCTCTGGCTTTTCATCTGTATTTTAAATGGGACTTGCAAGAAGTTGAACCTTACCCCTCAAAATAACTTTGGTGCCATGGATAGCTTCTTCACAGCTTGGACTAAAACCCAGACCAGATTCACTTTCCCACTAACATGGAAGCTACCTGCTACCATGAGCAATAATCATAGGTGTTATTTGATGCACATTCTGTATGAAACTTATAGACAGAACCTTCAGTCTGTGCTGCGCATTCACTATTCAGTTCTGACTATTTGGCTGACCCACCAAGGAGTGAGGTGGCTAACCTCCTCAAACTATCAAATTTTGGGTGTCATGAAAGAGCAGGAAATTGTTACTTGTGTGGTATATTCTTAGTATGCTTTTTTACTTCTAGAGAGAGGTGCCTGTAGGTTTTTCTGCTGCAAGTGCCAAAAAGAACATGGCTATCCTTGGGTACTATGCACTTTGACCTGGGGAGGAGAAAGGATTTGCTGTAAAATGACTTGAGCTGGCCTCACTACTCCCTTCAGAAGCTAATCCAATTTCAGGGAGACCATGGAACAGAAATTTGCTGGAAATGAAATGATGACGAGAGACAGCAGGTGGGTTTTTTTTTAAAGGGGAAAATAGTTAAGATGAGGACAAAAAAATGACCTTGAAGATAGATAATAAAGGTTTTGTGTGGGAAGCACATACTTAGGTTGAGGATCCAGGAGTGTGTAAGAAAGCAACTAAGACTATTTTATTTATCTCTTTTTTCTTTGAATAGTGTTTATGTATAAAGATTCTACTCCGGAGACTGCTTTGTGCAATGTGCAATAAAATACAGAAATAAAATTAAAATCAAGAGAAAAACAGTAGCATTCAACTTTTAATAAAGGTTCAAAACCAGCCTCATGAATGCTTACCTGATCAGGAAAAAATCTGCCAGCAAAGTGGATGAGAAGCAAATGTATTTTGAGAGACAGTTCTATAAAGTTGGTAGCTGTACAGAAAATACCTTGCCTTGTGTCTCAGCAGATCTCACAACAGAAAATGAATTAGAGTAGAGATACTGTCTTGAGGGAGGAGCAGTAGAGCAGATAATAAAAGAAAAAGCCACAGAAAGGAACAGACAAGGAAAATGCACAAAAGAAAAAAATGGAAAATAGCACTTCAAGGACCCCCATGAGAGAAAAAGCAAGAGCCAGACAAGGAGGAGCCAGGCAACCACAACTATTATGTCCAGAGGAAAATAGAAATAAGCAGCCGCAGTGACATGACAGCTCTGTGATGAGGCAAGAAGAGCATGGAATTGTTACAGGATTCAGGCAGGCTACCATCAAATCATTACACTTAGAGAAAATGAAATGTTGGTCTTGGATAGTTTTCTGCCTGGAATCAGTTGCAAATACCATATTTTATCAAGGGAATATAATTTGTTTATACTTATTTAATGTATTAATTTATTTCTACTGAGCATATACACATCTGATAAAAAGCAATGGGGTCTGCTGCCTACAGTTACAGTACTAAGAGGAAGGAGGGGTGAGAGGAAGTGAAATCAGACCTGACACTACTAGTAGGCAAAGAAGCCATAATGTATTACAGACAGAATATCTATGGTCAGGAGTGGTTATTATCAGCTTTGGTTGATATGCCAGCCGCTCCTCATCTTAGAAATGGAAGACCTAAAGATGGTAGCTTACATGCTGGCAACCTCAAGGCTGGACTTTTGCAATCCACTCTATGTTGGACTCCCTTTGTACCAAATTCAGAAACTTGTTATTCAAAAACTTGTTAGTTCAAAATACAGCATCCAGACTGATCTCTGGTACTTCTAGGAGTGAGCATATTACCCCAAGATTGAAATCACTCCAGTGTCTGCCAGTTAGTTTTTAGGCAAAGTACAAAATGTTGCTTATGACCTTTACAGCCCTACGTGGTTTGGGTCCAGATTACCTACAAGATTACTTCTGTATAATCCACCCCATACACTTAGGTCCTCTGGGAGACATTTACTTCAACCTGCCAGAACTAGACTGGAAACTGTCACCCAGAGGACATTTTCATTGGCCTCCCCTAGACTGTGGAACGACCTGAACAAGTATTAAGAGATTTGGTAGCTAAACATGCTATCTGAATTTAAAACTATATTAAAGACCTATTTCTTCTGGCAGGATTTCCCAGTCAGTTTCAAACCATGAATTTTAAACTGATGTATTTTAAATTTTATCTTGCATGATTTTAATGTGTCCTATATTTATGTGTTTTGACTTAATGTGTATTATTATTCTTGTTGTTGTTGTTGTTGTTGTTGTTGTTTGTATTCCGCTCTGTTCCCAGAACTGGGACTCAGAGCAGCTAAATAGTTTTATTTGTTTTAATCTGCATTGTACCCTGCCTCGAGCCTTGGGGATAGACAGATAAGAAATAAAATTTACATCATCATCATCATCATCATCATCATCTAGGAGCCTCAATCAAACTAAATGTAATTCCCCTAATTCATAGAGGGCAGTGGTGGCCAAAGTGTGGCACATGTGGGCTGTATGTTGCCCTTGAGACCCCTAAAGTGCAGTCCCTGAAGCCCACAAAAGACACCCAAAGCCCCAGACTAAACTTTTTTTTAAAAAAAGTCAGGCTGATTTTGGGGCTATACTTTTTCTCCTAGGACACACAAAATGTGACCAAACCACAGCATCTTGTTTCCCTTGATCCTGCAAAGCTCTCTAAAACGCAAAGGATATTTTTAAAACAATGCCAAAAATAATAAAAACATGGTGGCTGGAAGTCATGTTGCATCACTTCAAGCATAGTCAAAATTTGCTGGTGTGGGCTGTCAGAGGGGTTCAGGGGGGAAACATGGCCACCATACCCTACACAGTTGTCCACTCCTGATTTATGGGAGACGTGCCCACAAAAGTGAAACTATTTGGTTGGCAATTTTGAAAAACCTGGCCTGTGTTCCTCTGTATATATGCAGCTGCTTCCAGAGTTGTCTAGAGAAGGATTTAGGGAATGTTCCCAGAGGCAACACATGGTCTTACACATTTCCTCATTTCACAGTGCACCAGGTTGGAGTCTGGGGCCATCAACAATTCAGATTCTATCCAAGAATGGAGAAAACAGTGAGAATCAATTTTGCATGCAGAGTGGTTTCCAACAGGAAGGGCTTTCTGTGCCCAGCTTGCCAGGGTGACAGCTGGAGTCAGGGCAGCCCACCATCACATCTGCCTGACCAGGGTACATCTTCAAGTACATCTTCATGCGATGCCTGACCAGGAGCATTAGGGAGGACCTCAAATTTTGGGAAGAGTTCCTCAGGGATTACAATGGGGTGTCCCTATGTGGGTGGTGTCCAAGCTTTTCACCTTTTTCAGGGCACACTGGCCAGTCCAGCCCCACACCATCTTACAGTTCCTAGTGAGGTTAAGGGAGTCCAGCATCGCTCCTTGCACCATCTCAGTTACTTTGGTGGGGATTTCCTTCTTTTCCAAGGCTGAGCAGTTCAGAGATCCTTCAGCTTCTTTCTTAGTCAGGAGGGCCCTGGAGGGCTGGAGGTGGACAGGAGAAAGCCCATATGTTTCAAGCTGCTGCTCAAACTCTTCCCACAGCTCAACCAGGTCTGCCACTCCAAGGCTAAGCACAACTTTTCTGAAGAGCTTTTGTCACAGCTTTCTTTGGGGCACTGCAGGAGGGAGAGCTGGTTTCGTCTTCTGGAACAGAAAGGTCCAGAAGGCCACTTCAGAGGAATGATGTCTCTGTGGTGGGAAACACCATGTTTTTAGTTCTCCGCAGGTCTAAGTGTGACTAGTAAGGAAAAGTGTCCACCATTGCGTTGAGGATGCTCCATGGCTGCTGCTTGTGCCCTGTCCGAAGCCTGCATAACCTGGCATCCCATCCCCACACCTCAAGCACTCTGTTTGCTCATGATGATGGAACTTCATTGACCAGATTCCAATTTGTATTGGTGCTCTCTATGGCCTTACATTGAGCTGGGTTGCCAGCAGAGGACCTTGATGGTCACTCATTCCGGATTGAGGCTGCTACCACATCAGTGGGGTGCAGTCTGTCCAAGGACTCAATAAAGAAGATAGGGAGGTGAAAGTCCAGGGCATTCACTGGTTATGTCCATCCAGATTTGGACCCTTGCTGGGGGTGGCCATTATTTCTGTTGTGGGTCAGGTTGGGGGAGGAGTACAGCTTCCAGGGGGGTTGGTGGAAGTCAGGCCCCTCCCCAGGGAGGGGGCGGTCTTTTGTGGTGGTAGCATGGGCTGTAGATCTGGAAGGCATGGTTTCCTGTGCAGCAGTGTACAGGATCGGGAGTCCCTAAGGGGGGTTGAGAGTGCTGGGAGCGGTGAGGGGTTGCCATTACAGAGGAAATTCTGAAACAGCGTCCCTCGATAACAAAGGGGCAAGGATGCAAAGATGCGATCAGTGGATATACCTTCTGTCATCCCAGTGTTTGGCTGTGATCGGGCCATTGGTTCATCAATCAACAGGTGGGTTGGTCGATGACAGATACATGCCCGTGCATTCAGGCCAGCCCTACCTGTCAATAAAGTTGTGGCCTTTTTCTGCCAGCTTGGAATGCATGTTATGATACTGATCATATAGGATGCAATTTCTACAAGCAAAATCCTATATTGGTCTACTCAGGCATAAGTCTCATTGAATTAAATGGGTCTTACCCCTAGGTAAGTCACTATAGGATTAATGCCTCAAATACAGCCAGTGATCTAATTCAACATGAAAAGAGCAAGAGCATCAAATATTGCAGAATATCCCACACGTCTATCTGAGTTGCTCCATGCTTGCTGAAAATCTCCAGCAGTCAAAAATGCCATGTAGGCTTCTCTGACATGAATTCCTCGAAGACATCCTTGTAGGTCCTATCTGGAGCCCTACATATCTCAATTTTCTAGCAGACATTTTAAAAACTAGGAGAGATTATTCCAATTATTTAATTCACTTTATTCAAGGCAAGGTTCTTTTCCTTGCTTCAGGAAATCTCACAACACAAGTCAGTAGATATAAGTTATGATGAGAGCATTCATTTCAAAGGCATTCTATGAGCTTCATTTAAAAAATCTCATCTTAGCACAGCCTTCTGGGGGTAGCAGATATTAACAGTATGTCAGGCACACAGGTTCCATGATTGCTGTAATGTGACAAGACTTCTTACAGTTGGCCCCAAGCATCTTGCCTTTAAAATATAGAATCTTTTCAGATTAAAATATTGCCAAAACCTTACTGAAAACTTTGGGACAGCTCACAGCTCTGATGTAAGGAAGGTATGGCCCTATCTGCTGTTACTTCTGTGCAATGTTCCCTTAGGAACAATCCATGGAAGGGTTCAGCCAAACCCAAATCCAGATCAAGAGAGCATTCAGTCCCGTTCCCCCCCCCCCCCGGTTTTAAGGCTTGAAGCCAAATTATGCTTTCAGTTTGTGTCATCAATCAGTTATCTCCAGCTGCTTGGACTAGTGCCTTGATATATAAGACAGTATAAATGCCTCCAGTGTGGTGTGTGTGTGTGTGTGTGTGTATCAACATGAAGAAAACTATATACATTAAGTTTTCTGCCCTATCTACTGTATGATAGGTCTCTAAATTCGAGGATACATCTTGATGTTCTAGCAGGCCCAATATGGCATGAGGTATCGCCACCTTAACCCTACATTATGGGTGGTTATTTAATCAGAGTATCTTGTGTCATAAGAATGAGGTATAACAATTCAGAATGCTGGCTTTTAAAGAGTTACTTCTCCTGAAGTTGAAGCATTCTCACAAAATATTAGAGCTAAGACAATGTGCATTTTCAGCTAATCGGCAGCCTGTTTCCCAACATCTTGACTAATCTTTATGTTCTTCCTTGACCCTACTTGGAATGCTAAAACTTACTTGAATCTGACAGCAAAATTGTCCCTAGACTATTAGTGTGAAAAACAGCATTTATCTAGGCAATAAAGCCTAGAGCAATATTTATAAATTAAGTTCTGTTTCTATGTTTATAAATGATCTAATATTCAGAAATGCTGGCTCACAGAGGACCTTACTTTGGCATCTAAAAATTGACCAGCAATGTTCTCCCAAGAAAAAGGGGCTTGGGGAGTCTTAGAAAGCATAGATGAATCAGAAGCATATGTAAACAGAGATTTCACAGGTACCTCTTGTAACAGGCACTTTCTGCACAGGCATAGGTATATGTGAGGCACCCCCTCCCAAAGAACAGAACTGAAAGTTTCCACAAAAAAGGGCTTACTGAGGCACATTTTTTGTTCAAGTTTGGCCTTTGGCATTTCACTAATAGTTTCACAGTAATGAAATGAAAAGAACACACACATGGTGAGATCCATGCACCATAAATCTAATAGAAATGTTTATGTCTAGTCTGTTCTATGCATTTTTATTCAAAAGTGAGCTCCACTGGGTTCAGTGAGACTGGGCTGCACTGCAGAAATAATCACCATAGCTCAATTCTGTGGAATTCTGGGATTTGTTGTTTGTTGTGGCAGCAGAGCTCTCTGATCGAGAAGGCTAAATATCTTACAGAACTACCAATCATATATACATAATCATACATAGTCACAGCCCCAGCTCACCTGAAAAATTAGCAGCTCCATCTGACAGAAAAGGTCTGTTCTGCTGGTGATCAGGGTGCAAGGAATTTGACATTTCCATCCCTGCCACCACCAGTGAGCAAGGTTGCAACAATTAGAAGCAGGACCCCTGATGCAAGTCCTTGACATAGCCTAGCCCTGTTGGCAGGTGGGAACAGAACTCGGGAGTTGGAACAGAACTACTTTGCCTGATCCAACAGCTGACTTTTAAGGCAGACTGGAAGATTGGGGTCAGGAGACTTTATTTAGTTATGTCTCCTTAACAAAGTAGCCAGTCTAGGATTCTTGACTGAGAATGTAACAAAATATGCCTAGGATCGCACAGTTTAGCGCGGGACAGACCGCCCAAAAAGGACAGTCTCCCAGCACCTTGTTTTGGTCTGTGGGGAAGCTGCAGCCTCCAGACTGCAGGACTTCCCTGTGGACCAAAAAGAACCCACGAAAAGCAGATTCTTGCGACGCCATTATGATGTCGCAGTGCACCAATGGCACACTCACGATGTCATAATGGTGCTGCAACGTGCAGACGCTATGCATCCATCACATAACAATGGCATTGGCCATCTGTACAGGGCACCACCATTTTGATGCCCTCGTCCCATGCGAGGGGTGAGGGGCACCTAGAAGCACCACCACTCGCACGTGACGAGGGCGTCCTATCCCGTCCGTCTGGACGAGGCCATTGTCATTTATCTTATTGCAGCCATGGCTACAATTATTTCATTCCATTTTTATTGTGGAAGGAAGGATATTTCATAGTTGTACTTGTAGCAATCTAAGTTCCTACTGAACATGGCATACAGTATATGTATCTCACATTTGCAAAGGTCCTGCACTATCCATGTCATGTTCTCTATGAATAGGAAAGAACGTGGAAGCCTTTGAGCAGTTTCTGTATCTCTGGTAAATGTACTTTTCCCACAGAAAAGGACAGTGTCCCTTTTGTTATGGAAACTAACACCTAGAGAACATATTATCCTTTGATAAATGCCAGGGACTTTTTGTGTTTTTGAGAATACGGGACAAAAAGTTCACTTACCACTTGTCTTAGGGAATACATTTACAATAGTGTGGCATTGGCAAACCCAGTCTGAAGAAACTTGCCAAGAAAACCCCATGACAGGTTTGCCTTAGGAAATTATTTGGAAGCACACAACAACGATTCTATCATATGGCTCCAGAATAGGGATGGATTATACTGGATCATGCTGATGAAGAAGAAAGATGAAAGTATATACTTTACAAATATGAATGATAGTATAGCCAAGCTCTTAACAGTCCAATTTACACAATTTTTGTTGCCTTAGATGAAGAAAGAGAACCACAGATCATTTGCCAAAATATGTTTGTTTGTTTTGTGTATATATTTCTAAAATTAGTCTCCTATCTCTTTCATTAAAAAAAAGTTCTTAACACCAGTTTAACTCCTACAGCTCCATATAAAGGAATCCTGAGATGTGCACTTTTATGGTGTATTTAGATTTAGCTGTAATATGTCTCCACACTGCAAACTCCAGGATTTCAGTGACAGGATCAGTAACATCAGTAATAAGATCAGTGGCATCACTAGAGTTGGCATCACCCAATGCAGTAATTCATGGTATAACCCCACCTCATTACCTCCTCCCATACTACACCATACAGAATCCTGAGATATGTTTTTGTGCTAATGTTATTCATAAATCATAATTCCCATATATCACTGAATAAAATGACAATAGCTGTGACATAACCAACTAGCAAAATTAAAATTATACCTTTAGATTGCAATATCATCCTCACCCATCTTTCTTTTTTCAGGTCACATTTTGGAATGATGTTTAGTTTAATGTTCTTTTAGCTTTATTCTAAGGGTTCATTCACACTTCCTTTTTTTGTAACTATAAGATCTGCATCTCTGCACCAATTCAGAAACAGTTCGGTGTTTCCACTATGTTTTACACTACAGAATCTCTTCAGGGCATTTAAACTTGGTTGTTGTTCCCACTTGCCACCATTTCGGATCAAAATGGAGACACCTCCATTTCCGGAATGGTGGCAGCACAATACGAATCGATGTGATAGCTTTCTCACACTATCAAATATGTGGATTGTTGCAGTTCTTAAAAAAAGAACCGATAAGGGATCTGGTGTCAAATGCACCAGTTTAAGTGGGCTTTGCTGTCATAAATTGCACTGAGGCAATCGAGACAAGTGTGAACTTCATGGAAATAAATCGATTCCACACCAGTTTATCTCTTTAGTGTGAATGACCTCACTAATTTTTTTTTTATTTGTAGTTCATAGTTTGTGCCACAGTCTGCGCCCGGTTCATTTTTGCCATGAGAATAGATCTTCTCCATTCTTCTGTTCCTGATTAGACTCTCTATTTGAATTTTAAATTGACCATCTGGTGATGTTCATGTGTATAGTATTCTCTCCAGTTGTATGAAGAATGTTTTTGCAATTAATAGATTGTTGCCCATGCAAAACTCCATCAGTCACTCTCCTGCTTCATTTTTTGAACATAGTCCAAAATTTCCTATGTTTGATTCTTCTTTGCTTCCTACTTTTCCATTCCAATCACCTATGGTTAACAAGAAATCCTGTTTTGGTGTGTTATCAATATCCTCATGGACGCCATCATAGAATCTCTCAATTTCTTCTTCCTCTGCCTCTGTTGGAACATTTCTGACTTATGGCAACTCTAGGGTAAACCTATCACAGAATTTTCTTGGGATGATTTGTTCAGAGGAGGTTTGCCTTTGCCTTACTCTGAGGCTGAGAGTATGTGACTTGTTCATGATCACCCAGTGAGTTTCCATGGCCAAGTGAGTATTCGAACCCTTATCTCTAGAATCATAGTCTAACATTCAAACTGCTCCAGCATAATGAATCTTATCTATTTTTTACCTTTTGAAAATGTAATGTTTGAAACAGTTGTAATTGTCATAAACAGGAACATTTTCATTTAACTTTAATTAGATATCATTTAACTTTAATTAAAGTATCAAAACACCATCCACCCTGAAATCTCTTCTGCTCCCCTCTAAAAAAAACCGTATGTATGTAGTTTCCCTGCCTTTCTCTTTCTAAATCAGGAATTCCTGATTTAGCTCTGTAAATCCTGAAAAACCAAGAATGCCAATTTGTTTTTAAAAAACAAACAAACCAAAAATAGCTGTTTCTATAAACGGATCATTCTCTGGAATCTGGGAGGTGAATTCTAGCATCCTTCATTACATCCCAAATGTGTTCATTCCCCCATAGATAGTTTCTATGGTGATCAGAAAGTTTTCCTCCAGAGAGGAGATGGGGATCAGGCAGTTAATCAAGTTCTCCCTAAAAGTTGTCACAGGAATCACATGAAAGACAAAGTGATAGAAGATATTCACAATGATCTATGTCCCCAGGCCAGGAAGGGGGGAATGTCATTGTGTCTGGTAAGTAAAAAGCTCTTACTTTTGCTCCTGCCTGAGAACAATGGTAGACCCAGAGATACTAATATGATTAGTGCAATTTGATCCCATGCATTCAATGGGTCCTTTCTCTAAAGGAATTAGCTGGCTTCTTGTGATAGATTTTTGTTTCTTGTTTCAATAAACAATTTCAGGATGTTTACAGGGATGTGTGGACACTGGGGACAGCCAACAAGAACAACAGAGAAACTAACAAATCCAGATCCACCATGCTAAGTTTCTTAGATCTGAACTAATAATAATAATAATAATAATAATAATAATAATAATTTATTTATAGCCCGCCCAATCACAAGGAATCCAGGCGGGTTACAACAGTAAAAATAAAGAAAATAAAATACAATAGAACTAGAGCCTGACATGCTGACATAACTTGATGGCATGGTATTTAAGACTTCTTTGGTTTAACTAAGAGGTGGCCAACTGCCAGTGTTTACAGAAGCCACATTGCCATACTCACATTGTCACTTCCTCCACTGGCCACACATTGTCCACCCTTAGTTTCATGAGTTCATTATCGTGCACCAGTGTTCCAAGTATGGCAGAAATTTACTTAGGGATTCTTGGTCCAGAAAATCTTCCAGTTGCCTCATGGCCAGAAGGAGGAGGAGCCTGCCTGCACAAAATATATTTGTAATATCTTGCCTGATGAAGAAGCCCATGGAGTTTCAAAAGCTTGCAACAAGTTTATTGTGTGTTTCAGTTAGCCAGTAAATGTATAACTGATGGATTTTTGTTTGCATTTGTTAAATTGCCAACACAGCTACACCTGCATGTTTTCTATGCTGTGAGATACCACACTGTAGCTGCAACAGGGAAACCATGAAGAGTGGCCTGTAGACTAGGACCTCCAACCAAGGTTGTTTTTTAAAAAAAAAAAAATCTTTTAAAATTTGGACTGAATTCATGTTTTACCTCTACACCACAAAAATGTTCCTGATGAAAAACATGGAAACTTCTTGAGGAATCCATTGTTCTCTGCCTACAAAGAGGCCTGTGACCTCACTGGAAGGGATACATAGGCCCTGTACAGATCGGTCTGAAAGGCCGGGATGGGGGCAGAGTCAGGGTAGAGCGTCTTCATGACGCACAGCCAGCTCCACCCCACCAGAGCAACCTGATGCCCCTTGCCACTCCACAAGGTGCGCGGTGTCATGGCGCACCTCTAGTGATGCGTCCATATGACACAGCACTGAAAGAGCACCATATAGCTGTGCCACCATGGCTATGGCATCGTTTCGAGGGTACAAAGAGGAGCCACTCTTTGTGGCTCCTTTTTGCATCCTCAAAAGGCTGGATCAGGGCTATGGTGTGAGGTTGCCATGGCCCCGATCCAGCTGGGAAAGGTGTGGCATCCCACTGCCCCTTTGGGGCATTCTGTCAAGCCCCATACTGGATTGCAAAAGAGGGGTCCCTGTTGAGATGCAAATGAGCTTTAAATTTCCTGGACTTTGAAAATCTCCCTATTGCTGCATGGCCAGAAGCTGGAGGAGCCTGCCTGCACAAAATATATCTTCCCCAGTATACCATCTTTACTAAGGACTGAAACAACATGCAGGCATCTAACATCTCCAATTCTTTGTTTGTTTGTTTTCTTTCTTCTGTTTGGTTTGTGACATCTTGCCTGATGAAGAAATCCATGGAGCTTCAAAAGCTTGCAACAAGTATAGTGTGCATATCGATTGGCCAATAAAGGTATTACTGATGGATTTTTATTTGCATTTGTTATATGGCTCCTGCATGTTTTCTGCTTTTTGTTTGTTTTTAGCATGAGCTTTCATGGTATAAACCCACTTCATCAGATGCAATACAGAGTGATATTAGAGCTTTAAGTTATAAGGTTTATTTATACAAGCCCTCCAATAAAAATTCATCTGCCCAGACCCACAAGATGGAGAGTCAAAACTCTTGGATTTGCAAAAGGCATTTCTCAAGCTACACTAGCTAAGGAGATGAAGAAACAAATCAACAATGCAAGATTAATACCATCTACTACAGGGCAGACCAAAACCACAAA
>NC_056522.1:88806514-88819244 GCF_019175285.1 Sceloporus undulatus
ATGACAGAACACCCCTAGTTGTTACCTACAACCTCCAGCAAAGAACACACAAATGCATCATAAACAAGTTAACAAACATTTCTGGAGAATAACACAGCTCTCTCAAAAGCTCTGAGAGACAGGGCTTTATGGACTTAAAGACAGCCTCCAAATCTTAAACAACTACTCACTTACAAGAGCTTACATAACATGGATGTTAATACAGGGACAAGACCCTGGCATAAATCCAGATGCCAAATCTGGCCCATATCTATTCTGGGAGCAATATTACATGTACCAGTAACATCATCCATAACATCAGCAGTGCATTTACCTGTCCTTCATCCAATGTGACATATTCCATCCAGTGCCAGCAATGCTCCTTTACACTCTACATTGGATAAACAAGACAGTCTCTATGCAAGAGGATAAATGGAGATAAATCTGACATTAGAAATGACAATACCCAAAAACCAATTGCAGAACATGTCAACCTTCCTGGGCTTGCAGTAAGGGATTTACAGGTCACTGTCCTTGAACAAGGAAATTATAAGGGAAGATTAGAAAGAGAAATAGCCAAATTGAATTATATTCACAAATTCCAATCCATTATCTGAGGCATGAACAAGGACATGTAGTGTGCTTCATGGCACACTACATAAATTAATACAAAAGTCCGCACTAGTGTATATATAATAAAAGGGGAAGGGTTTTGAACCCGGGAAGTTTAACTTTTGATAAACAGATTTATTGCTTTCACCCCTCAACCCTAAATGGCCACTGTAAAGATCTGAAAGACCTGTGTTACTTCACCCAGCCCTTTGAAAATTTAGAACAATTTTAGAACAAGAGACATGATTTGCCTCTTTTTAGATCCTATTAAATTTTATCCTACTCTCACAACTCTATAGACATGCTTTATAACTTGAGGTTTCAATATCAATTCATACTGTATCTGAGGAAGTGGGTTTATATCCATAAAAGAAGTCTTAATCATGCTGCCACATTCTTAGACTCTGTCTTGTTACACTATTACAATGTGCCCTATGTGATGTTAGCCTTGAAAATATCTTCCATCGTTTTAATCTGATTCATTTGGTGCAAAATGTAGCACCTATACCGCTGATTCTTAGTATCAAGAACATGTTAATCTGCTACTGAAAGACTTGCATTGGTTGCCACTTGGGTTTCTGGAACCAATTCAGGTTACTAATTTTAATATTTAAAGCCCTAAAAGAGTTCTGGTTTGATTACCTAAAGAACCACCTGTTTCATTATTTGCCTGTTCAAATGTTAAGATCTACAAGAATGGCTCTTTTGAAAAACCCATCACCTGTAGAGGCCCATTCAGCAAGCATGAGGGAGAGAGTCTTCTGCTTTATTGCTCCCAGACTGTGGAATGCACTCAGTTCCCTTAAGAGTAGCAGTCAGTTCCTGCATCCACTGCTTTCTGGGCAGTTTTTAAAGCACATCTTCTTAAACTGGCCTCTAAAATTGTTGCAATGACGTTAATGGTTTTGCTTATGGTGATGGTTTTATAGCTTTGTTGCTTCACTTATTTTAATGTGCTTTCACTTTGTTGTTGATTGTCCTTGTTAGCTGATTTGAGTATCACTTTTTAGTGGGAAGGTAAGATTAAAATGTAGGTTAAAAAATAGCTAGCAATCTTTGCAAACATCCAATTTCTCAAATGCGATGTTCTCCACCAGAAATTGACCAATAGGTTCCTAATGGGCAGCTATCTACCATCTGCCCATCAGCCAATCTAGTCATACTGGAATATTTCTGGAACAGGACGTAGGGAACTCAACAATCGTGAAGTGGAGCTTCCACAGTTGAATGATAGCCAGCTCACTTTAAACTTTTCACATGTGCTTGCCTACTTTAATGTCCATGGCTCATCTTCTAAGACTTGTCACACAGGATCCTTCTTATCTTCTTCTTTAGATATGCTTAAAGTCACAAAGGATGAAAGAAGAAGATTTAAATGACTGAAGAAATTAGGGGGTAAAAACTTCAAGGTTCCTATACCTTTGTGACCAGCATCCTCATTCATTAATCATTACTGTACTTTTGCCACTGTCCCCTGATCCTCCTCCAGTATTTGATCACATCCCTCATACATCTTGATTCAGCTTAGATCGTAAACTTGCCAGATGTATAAGAAACGTTATTGGGTATGCATTAAATATGAAACTCTCCTTGGGGGCAGAGAATTAGTCTTTTGTGCATCTTTAAAATGCCATGAGCATTAATGGCACTATCAAAATAAGAAAGTAAAATATGCAGTTGTATTATGAACACTCATTATCATCTTTGAAATATGAAATGGTCATTTCTAGAGGAAATTTCTCATCGTGGTTATAAGGTCTGTTCAGGGCATAATGGATTATAAATTGCCAGTGATGTTTTAAAAATATAATCTAAAATGTATGCAAATTATCTTAAATGTATGCAAATATTCTTGAATATAACCTTCACACATATATAATGCTGACTTTTTATTTCCTTTTCTTCCCCACCAGCTTGCTGGCCAGAATTCTGATCCATTTGTAAGGATGGAAAAAACTCTCTCTGTGATATTAGAAATAACCTACAGTGTGTCTACATTGACCACTTACAGAAATCTGATACTACTTTAATTGGTATGGCTCCATCCTATGAATCCTGGGATGTGAGGTTTACTTACATACTTAGCATTCTCTCCTAGACCACTCTAGTCCCTCCCAGGGGCATCCTTAGAGTTGGTGTCACCCGGTATTGTCACTCATGGGGGGGGGGGGGCAGGGATTATAGGGTGGGACTTCCAGCATGCAACTTCTGGTGCATGCAAGAACACATGCACCAGGCTGGAAATACCCCGCATGCCCCCAGGAAGCAGCCACAGCACTTGGAGTACCTCCATGTGGGGCCTGCCCCAAAAGGCCCGGTGCATGGTCTGGGCAGCCCAAATAGGTCTTGCATGGTGTCAGAGAGCCAATCTGGTGTTACCGCCCCTTCTTGGGTGTCACCCCCCTTCTGGCACTTTGAATGTTTGGAACATCAATTTTTAAAAATAAGTAGTTACTTTACCCATTACTGATGTTGCTCATGACTGTATTTTCATTACTTTTCCTATTATACCAGTGGAAAATACAGGAAAACTCTTCTTGATTTTGCCTAATTTAGACATTGCACTTCAGTTTGGAAAACCTGAGGGGAAAATCCAGAGAGTATATTTTCTAACTGCAGCATGAAGCAACCATATGTGTAGCCCCTCCTTCTCTCCCACCCCAGTTATTCAGACAAATATAAGTAATCAGTAACAGGCAATCATCCTCTTCCTGTTGCACTGCAAAGTACTGAATAACACCCATGGCCATCATAATTAGTTATGTTCTAACTCCTTATTGCAAAAACAAACTAGTTACTAAAGTAGCATGTTAGAAAAATGTTTTACTTTATTGTTCTTTTCTTAGTGAGGCCCAGATAGTGTAGGTTTTGGGGGCAGAGTGCCCTTAAAATCTACTGGCATTTCTGAAATTGTGGAGTGTGTGGTTGAACAAGTTCATTACTGAAGTCATGGAGAAATTAGCTTTTCCAAGTCAGCTTCGTAATAGCTAAGCAAAATCTGCTTTATAAAATACACAGCTCCAGATAATTCTTTATGCCTTTTGTGAAAAGAAAAGAAAAGAAAAGAAAAAGAACTAGCTTTCTTACAACCGGTGATCAAGTATTCCTCTGTCTTTGCTTCCTGACTGAGGTAATTCACCTGGTTTTACAGCATTTTCAGTTCTATTTTATTTCTTTTGTTCAATGAGTATAACATATCTTTATTGTATTTTAATAGGGTTTTTGTAATAATTCTTTTTGACCTGCTGGCTTGCACAGCTATCATTTCTGTATGTTTTAAAATAATACAAATTCTTTTTTAAAAAATCCTCTAGCTCTCAGAATATGTTTCAGCTGATGGCTTGTTCTTTTAAGGTGATGAAGATCAAGTCAACATACAAAATAAAATGTCATATATTTGTGGTCATCATTGCTAAGTCTGTTAAAAGCATGACAGCAGCAGGATCATTTTATATCCTTTATTTTTCCTAATAGTTGTTCCAGGTTTGTAAGAATCCTACTAGGAGGGGATGTCTGCACAAGTATTAAAATGTAGTTTTGTCCCATTTTGAAACTTACCTGTTTAAATGATGCACGTGGACAGCACAGGAGGAATCCAGGATGAAGCTGTGCTCTGGGGCTAAATACTAAAGCAGAATAACTACAGTTTCCTCCAATTCAAGCTGGAAGTGTGAACTATCGCACCAGTGTGCAGACTGCATGCCAGTCTGGAGATAGGAGAAGGGTCTGGCAAGCTGCCTCCACCATTGCTGCCCATAGGTTTTTGTTACTTAGCCGCAAATTGATCACACACGCACATGAGTGGTGAGCTGTACCATTGACCTATCACACCATTGACTCTCTGCAAAATGAAATGACAACCAATATAGATTGTTGCCATCAATACAATTGATTGTTACCATAATACCATACTCATAACATTGACAAGCTGGCTGGTCCAACAGGGGACTATGGAGGACAGGGGGCATTTACATGCTATGCCAATGTTTCACTGGGCACACCGATGCACCATATTGCTAGTCAGTGGCTTGTGTGATCAAATGATGATCGCATGGCCGATTGTGTGGGGTTTTGTATGGGTTGGCAACTGGACAGAATGAGGGAGGTGATTGTTGGCTACTGGTGGTGCATCCTTGACATGTACGCATATGTTGGGGCAAAAGAGAAAAACAGTAGCATGGCACAGCTTGTATCTGCAAATGCCCTGTTTTTGCATGTCTGTCCTTGCAGACTAAGGGGGGCACTATGGATTACCCATGGGTGTTCAGCCCACTGCAGAAACCAGCAGTGTGGTCAGTGGATTCTCCCTGCAAATTGGGAAACCCCGGAGGTAAGCCAGCTTTTTTTGTCTGTCTTCTCAGCCCTGAAAACCCATTGGCTCATAAGCTCCTTGCATTCACCTTTCTGGCAATTGAACAGAAATGTCAGTTTCCAATCTTTCTTTCTTTTCTTTTCTTTGGTGGAACAACATGATTGTTCCACCTTGCCATTCAAATCTCTTTGTGTATTCTGTTTCTATCATTATGGATCATCTTACTTTGTGTAGCTCCATCCATGATTTTTTTTTAAAAAAAAAATCAGGCCTAGAAAGTGTGAGGCATTCCAGAGGTAACTGAATGAGAACTTCCTAGCCATTGACTTTGCTAGTTAGGGATAATGGAATTTACCATCCAGTGACATCAGAAACACTGCATTTCCACAGCCCTGTTTTTAAAAGGTCTTGAGCATGAGTGCACTTCTGTTGTATTTTAGATATTTTTTGGCTGTTGCTGTTATGTTATGCTTTATGTTCTTGTCTAGTTAGGTATACTTTATATTTTGTTGTTTTGTGAAAGTGTTACCTTGTAAACAACTTCAAGAAGCAATTCTCTCAAAAAGCAGAAGAAGAGGAGGAAAGTATAGTCCTGCCCTGAGAAGCAGAAGTCTTGGAGATGCTGCATGCTGTTTGGGGAAATAATGCTGTTTCAGAGCCCAGGATGGTGAGGGGGGGGATGGGACTCCAGTTCCAAGAATCCTCCAGAAAGCATGGGCAAAGGAAGATTCTGGGATTTATAGAGGTGCAGTGCCATCACTACAGTTGGTACAGTAACTCATGGTGTCACCCCCCCCCTTGACCTCCTCCCATAACACGCCATACAGAATCCTTAGTAATATTTTTTGTACTAATGTTACTAATTCCCAAATATCCTCCAATGTTATGGTAATAGTTGTGACCTAAGCACTGAGCAAAATTAAAATGATACCTTTAAATTACGACATTATATGCACAGAATAAAAGTATGTACATATACATAGTGTCATGTGGTTATAGTGAAAATTTGGTAAAATATGATGTTTTTAAAGAAAATTTAAAAATGAAAAATTAAACATTATTTTTTTAAAAATAAGTTTAAGAATTTTGAAATTTTATTTTAAAAAAACTCGGGGCCTTTCCTTTTTCCTCTCACTGACTTTCACCCAACTCACACCATCTTTTCAGCATTTTAAAGTGATGCAGGTGAATGCCACAATCTGTTTCTGCCCAAAAGCAGATGTTTAGGAATAGTGGTATCACCCCTCCTTAGGGTGACACTTGGTGTGATCTGAACCCCCTGCACCACCCCATTGATGTACTGTACAGGTGTAGTCTAAAAAGGGAACTTTTCCAAGCTCTGGGCTATCTGTCTGTTTGAAAGTCTTTAGCCTTCTGTCAAGTGTAAATAAACATTACCCAAGCCAGGTTAACAGTCCCTTCTCGCCTGTAAATTGTCCCTGTTACAAGCCTGACCTTGAGAAACCCTCCTCCTTGAGAAGTGGAGAACACATACTGCTATACTGTACAAGAGCTGACAATATTAAATGCTTTAGAACAGCCTCTCATTTCCCATGAGTGTGTGAAAGTCAGAACTGACTCCATTGAACTCAGTACTGTACAGTTATAAGTATATAAGTGAAGGGAGCATGATGTTCTTTATTCCCCTGAACTTATTAGTTCAAGCACCCTGAAGAAATACTAGAGGCATTTCACACGTAACAAGCCAGTCATTAAATACCAGTCCATAGGCTGTTAATATCTTGATGGAATAATTTTGACTGTTTATACCAGCAGCATTATTTTGTTACCAAAGAACAAAATAAGCCTTCACTTTGGTAAATATATGAGTTATTTTTGAATTCTCCTTGAATGCAATTACAATTTGGCCTTAGTGGATAAATCCTTCTAGAGGTAAAATAGGAAACTAAGTAATGACCTATTTAAAGCCACGAATCAAAATGAAAAACAACATTATGGAAGAGAGTAAAGTGCAGGTATTTGTTGCACTGTCATTATTGTGGTCTGGCTTATGAACTGATTATGTGCATCTACAATTTTTATATGTAATTTGTAATGAATCTCATTAAGGTTCAGCTCAGTTGGTTTCTTCCTACCCACACAGGAGAATAAATATTTAATTCAAATTATTCCTGATACACTCATAGCAGTTTCATACTAAACTTTTCTATATTTCTACTTCCATTAGCTGACAAAGTCAAGTATTTAATACACCTGCCTGGAAAAATAACTACCTTTCAGAACCAGAGACTGACATGTCAGGTGTATACATTTAACAGTTACAGAGGGACTGAAAAGGCTTCTCAGCCACCATAAAGTTTTTCTGTGGTGTTCTGATATAAAATGAAAATGCTACTTGCTGCAAAAATGCTTAGCCTTCACTTACTCACTGAGGAAGATTTTGCTGAGGCATTTCCACAACTCATTGAAAGCCATAGTTTCTAACATGTTTTGTCCAAGACAGTCCAGTTATTAGAAAAGGGAGTGGCACATTTTACATCTTTCTCACTTGATATTCATAAAGCAAAATCTCTATATAGACATTATCATAGCATGGATGTCTCAACATGCCCTCTTGCACTATGCATTTATAGCACGATGATTTCACTTTAACTCCATGGTTCTATCCTGTGGTGTCTTAGCCTTGGCAATTTAGTGAAGAGTGTTTAGAATTCTCAGCCAGAAAGCTCCTCTATTGCCTCACCAAACTACAGATCCCAGGAATGCATAGGATGGAGACACAGCAACTAAAGTGAAATCTTAATGCTATAATGGTTAGTTTTTAAGGTATCACAAGACTCTTTGTTGTTTTTGCAATACACTAACATGGCTACCCTACCTCCTTCATCCATATAATTTTTTACAAAGTCTCTATATATTCTCCAATATTAAATAACGATTGTACTAATAATATTAAATTGTATATAGTATACATGATTCTGCAAATATTGTGATTTACACTATTTTTTCTAAACTAGATTTCTAAATATATACCTCTACATTACTCATAACATGTATTTTAATAATAATAAAATAAATATAGCATCATGAAATATTTATGTATTTACTTTAATTATCTTACAGATATTTACATTATACACAATTCTGACTATCATAGTGTATGAGAGTAATACCTTATTTCAACCAAAGTAAATACAATCATTCCAGTTCCTACTTTCTTCATTTTAAGTCCTAGTATTTCTCTGTTGTCCCTTCATTCCTTCATAATCATTGATCTATTTGCTTTATTTCTAAAATAATATACTATTCATTAGTCCTCAGTCCATTTAATACCTTCTGCAGAGTTTAACCTTTAAGTTTGAAAAGATGTTATTAACTTTCCCCATTTTGTTTCCCTAAAGTTCTATTACACTCTTCCAGTCTTTCTTATATATATATTTTAGAGATGTTTACCTAGCATAATAATTAATTTGTCCATTTCTGCCATCTCATATAGTTTTAAATGCTCATCTTCTTCTAATGGGATTTCTAGAGTTTTCCATTTTTTGGCATACACCATTTTTGCAGCCAAAAGCATATACAATATGATTCTCCAGAATGTACCCAATGAGTTATTGAGGTCAAATGAATGAGCTGCAGTGCAGAACACAACTGGATGAATTTCTCCCAGACACTGTTTCCTAATCCGCCTGTCATAGGAGATCAGCTGCAAGCATCAAGAGATTCACCAAGAGAAATCAGACTCATTATAAAACCCTTGAGTTCATTTTTTCATTGTTGGTATAAGTAAAGTATGTAAAGAAGACACCTGCTCTTCTTAGATATCGAGTGATTCAGTTTTTGACAAGTAGTGGAGGTTCAAGATGCAAGGACATAATAATAATTAATAATAATTTGTTTTATTTATATACCGCTATTCCAAAGATCATAGCGGTGAACAGCAAGTAAGCTAATTAGCAAGTAAGCTAATTTGCCCCCAACAGTCTGGGTACTCATTTTAGCGACCTCGGAAGGATGCAAGCCTGAGTCGAGCTTGGGCCCTTTTGCTGGTCTTGAACTCGCAACCTTGTGGTCTTGAGTGAATGGCTGCAGTACAGGCATTTAACCACTGCGGTTAAATGCGGTTAAATAAGCTGGGAGTGCACATCTTTTTGTGTTAATTCTTGTAGAAAAGACATTATAAAGATCCACAACTGGATGGACATGAGCAAAGTCAATGGCAATGTTAACTTGCATTAATTATGAAACATTAAAAATTGTCATATTAATCAGGGTTCTAAGATTCAAGCAGAATGATGAAATTCTAAAACTATGGCTAAGATCCTGCTTTGGGAGATGTCTCCCAGCACATGACCTGCTCCCCCCCCCCCCCCCCAAACCACATAATGGACACACTATGACAGACATCATCAGGGACGTCCATGGTCCTTTGGCAGTAGCTGTCCATGGTGTTACTGTTGTGCACCAAGCTATAAGAAAATAGCTGAACATGTCTTTGCTGCTCTCTGACTCTGTTCCAATATGGAAATGGGCATTTTGGGGAGGTATGGTTGATTAGACAAGGCATTTTGGTCTTTGATAATAGGTCATTACCTCAATGACCAAAGGATGGGTTATGATGGTATAGTTGGGACTTATGACATCACAATTCACTAACATATTCTTATTTCAATTCTATCTTTGAAAAGAGAACCTCTACAATCTGTTCCAAGGTCATTCTTTACAGAGTGTGTGTTGGTGAGGAACAGAAGAAACCAAAGGAAAGATGAGGCAATAATGGCGAATTGCACAAAAGTTGACTCGTTGCTTGCTTGAGCAATATGGCAGTGGTCTATACTTTATCTGACAAAACATGCTATTATCCATGGCTAATTAGTAATACTTTAGTTTTTTTGCTTTTGTGAAACCAATCTAGTTTAAACCTAAATGTGTCCTCTAGATTATCTGAGAAAATGTTCTGAGGTCTGAAAGAAATTGATAAAAGGGGAGACAAACAAGCATATAGAGTCTAGGCAATTGCAACCAACAAATGGACAGACAGATAGAGTAATCTCTGTGTGGTGCATCTGTTGGGGAAAGTACTGTTACACATCAGTAACTGGTACAGTTTGGCCAACTTACACTATAGTTGGCTTTGAAATGGTCTTCTCATAGTTCAAACAACTACTGGTGTGAATTCTATTAAAAGCTGCTCCTTGAGCAACTATAGCCCTGTTCAGGCTGGCCATTAAGGCTGGCCTGGGGGTGATATCGGGGTGTTGTATCCACATGATGCATGTCCTGACTCTGCCCCTAGGGTGCCATGATGCTGCACACTGCTCCACATGGCGTGCGGCATCATGGTGCTCCTCCAGCACTGTGTCCATATGATGCAGCACCAAAGGAGTGTCGTATAGCCACACCACCACAGCTATGGCACCTTTTCCAGGGTACAAAAAGGAGCCACTTTTTGCCACTCTTTTTTGTGCCCTGGAAAGGCCAGATTGGGGCCGCGGCATGGGGTTGCCACAGCCCTGATCCAGGTAGGAAAGGGGCAGCATCGCAGCATCCGTTGAGGGCTGTAAATACAGCCCTATGCTAACATTCAAGGCTTCACCCCCAAATTTTGCTACCAAGCATGTATTAATTACTAAGAATCAATCAATCAATGCTTATTGATTAGCCCTTAGGCCATCTCAAAATAACACAAAAGTGGGCAAAGCATGCTATAAAATTCTATAGAAGTTCTATAGAAATTAGAAAAAGCTAAAATATAATAAATCTAAAATATGAATAAAATACCATATAAGAAGATTATCACACAAGGGCTTACCGTCTGTCAGTCGTTCCTGGATCGTTGGGGAACCACGTGTGTATGACGGCTTGGCATCCTTCCTCAGTGTCATGGAATTGTCAGTCCTTCTAGTATCATGGAATCATTCAGGGAGAGCGAATTTCCTCTTAACGGAAATTTTGCGTTAAGAGGAAATTCACTCTCCCTGAATGAGTTCATGACACTGAGCATGGTGCAAACAGACTTCTTACTCTAACACTGTCTCCTTTCTTCCTCTCATTATTTTCTACCATTTAGCCCACAAAGAAGCCAGCAGATTGTTGGGAAAGCAATTAATACATGCGCGCTTTCCCAACAATCCAGGGACCATTGACAGATGTAAGCCCTAGTGTGATAATCTCCATAGATGCCTAATGAACTAGTTTTATATTGTGAAATATGTGACTGCATGCACAGATTGATATCAAAAATACTCTGCAAGGAATCATTAGACCCACTCCTATAGATAAACAGAATCTACAATCTGCTTGTATTTTAAAAAAAGCTACATAATAAAAAGTTTTTTTAAAAAAACTTCATACAAAAGTATCAGTCTCCACTAAAATGATGCACAGTATCCCACAGTTTCAACATGACTAAATATCCATCCATCAAGCCATGATAAGCAGTGTGACAGCTTGTATTGGTGTCACTTCTGCAGTTGTCTCCATTCCTTTAATTGTTTTAGTCAGTCTTCAAAATGTTCTTCAAAAGGAGCTCTGAAAGGAGAAAAGACAATGGAGACAGGTCTTAAAAGATGAAGATGAAGTAGCTAGTGCCTTGTGTCAATGTATACAAAATGGGTGAATACATCAATTTTACTAATGCTGAGTGGATCAATAGGAAACGCAAATAGGATACACTTAAACCCAAGTCTTGTGCAGACATTTCATTCACTTTAGTGCTGAGTGATAATCAACAGATTTGCACTTGCTTAGCTCTGGTTATGAGTATTTCAGTGAACTGAACCATTGTGACATAACCAGGACATGTTTGATTAGATACACATCTAGAAAAGTTGAACATTAAGGGTTCCATCAGTTGATGCAGAATTATTATTAGGCACTGATAGAAAATGCTGAGAGGAACATCTTCTTGGAAGCCATCAGAAATTCACAGTCCTCCTCCAGTTTTTCCCTTCTTTATTTCTTCTCTCTTTAGATACAAGACTGAAAGCAATTTTGCTTGGACCACTTTATTATTCTGTCAGAATGTGTTTGGAGGCCTGCTCATTTATGAGCTCTGAGTATTAGGGTTGATCTGTGAAGAGGGAAGTTATGACTGCCAAGTAGAAGAAAAAGCAGGAAAGTGGGTAATGCAAGGAATTAAACTCAAACCATTGTAATATGAGGAATATTATCTAAAATATTTCATTCCACATTTTTATTATAAGAATGAGATTAGGTATTTGTTATTGAATGGAGAAAGCAAAAGGAGAGGAAAATGTGCAGTTTCCCTATAGTTAAGGCTACCAGCATTTCCCAACTAATGACAGGGATAGCACAACATTTGTCATAAGTTTCAAGAGCAGTGAATTGTTAATATCTCCTTAGAGATTTTGAGTGGGGAAACTGCTATTCATAGAATATATAATGTACAAGATGAATAATATATGGGCCCTTCTAGATCCCCATCTAGCCCCTATGTTTCACATCTTTGAAGTTTCCTTTATATCTCACATTTCATAGAACAGTTTAGGGCCAGCCCAGAACAACTACGTACAGAGCTTAGGAAGTTGCTTTTAAAAGTAATTCCTTACAGTTAAAAGAGTACAGGTGTAATTGCTTTTGAAAGTAATTAGTTATTGTATTGCACTTAATTACCCACAGCAGTAATTAAAATCCAGCATACACACTGTGGCAATAGCTTTCAAAGACTGCTGGCTTCTTTGTGGGCTAAATGGTAGAAAATAATGAGAGGAAGAAAGGAGATGGTGTTAGAGTAAGAGGTCTGTTTGCACCATGCTTCAGGTTTTGGTGAGGGAAGCTCCATGTAAATAGAACATATTCCTATGGCCATGCAATGAATGGGAATAAAGGCAGTAACAGGAAAGC